>NC_051178.1:77169996-77229645 GCF_013339695.2 Rhipicephalus sanguineus | reverse complement strand
TATATATATATATATATATATATATATATATATATATATCTATTATATATAATATATATATATATATATATATATAAATATTAATATATATATATATGTATATGTATATACATAAAGTATTCCGTTTGCAGCACTTTCTGTTGTGATAAAATTAGCATCTCGGCTATATGTCCTTCAGCACACGAACTCGCCTTCATCCCGTGGTCACCCAAAAACGACGAGAGTCCGCAAGTTGTAAGCATGTGGAATAAAGCAGTCCGATTAGATTCGTATAACTGCGGCCATCATTCTACGATTACCTAACTAAAGTAATGAAAAGTTGCTACAGAGTCGTTGGAATATATGGTCTGCTGAGTCCACCAATATCAAAAGTAGAGGAGAAGCAGAGGAAGCACGTGCAATAGAGGAGGAAGGAAAAGAAATGCAGGAGGGGGCCATTGGAGATTGAGATACTTGGCCAATCCCCCAGAGTGGGTGTGAGACACAGTTAAAGGTGAACAAAAACAAGATAGACGTTTGATGCGTGAAATCCAAGTTCGCTGTTGCAAAGCATGGGAGAAGCAAACGAGGAAAGAAATATGTGAAAACTTAGAAGCGACCCACATGTTTGACTTAAGTGTCCTGTGCAGGTCGAGTTGCAAAAGACACTTAAATATCTTTATTATTCCTTTGTCTTCATCTTTTTTATTTCTTAAATGCTGTTCTTAAATTCGTGTTCCTTTTTCAAATTTCGTTTACGTTTTCCTTTGCGTCTTTCTTCTAGTCGCTCAAACCCGCACATCTCTGGCTCATAGCCGTATATCCGCATCGTTAGTCGTGACGCAACTATTGAGCATGTCATGTTATTGATGTCACGACTTATCAGTCATTTGCCCCTGTGAAAGCCGTGATGCTTCACCTCAGATTACGAACAGTTGCCAAATGCGGGGGTTAGACATTTAGTTTAAGTTGTCTGACTGTTTCTGTGCAGGGACTCAGCTAAGAAACTCGCAGCCTGCGGTGTTTTCAAACCGTTTCGACCAACATTTATGCTCTGCTGTTACATATGTCGTGAATCTTAAGCACTGCCACTGCCCCGCCACGGTGGTCTAGTGGTTATGGCGCTCGACTGCTGACCCGAAGGTAGCGGGATCGAATCCCGGCCGCGGCGGCTGCATTTTCGATGGAGGCGAAAATGTCTGAGGCCCGTGTACTTAGATTTAGGTGCACGTTAAAGAACCCCAGGTGGTCTAAATTTCCGGAGCCCTCCACTACGGCGTCTCTCATAATCATATCGTGGTTTTGGGACGTTAAACCCCAGATATTATTATTATTATTAAGCACTGCCACCCTTTTTTATATTGTTCTATTTTTCGCCGGTGTCTTTACATAAACCTCAAGTCGCTAGGTGAATTGGAAGTGCTACACAAGAAACATTGACAGCGCCCATGCCACAATGATAAAACAAAAAAGAAAGAATAACATGAAAAGTATACGGCCCATCCATTCCCTGAACATACATGGCCGCGCAGCGAAGCTGTCTGTGCGCGATGATCCCCCTTCCGGCATTCCTTGCAGTTGTTCTTCCTGCCGTCAGTAGGGGGGGGGGGGCAACCTTTCGTCGCCGTGTTGCCTCGCCTTCGCGAGTTCGCATTTCATAGTCTTCGTCTCTCCGTTACCGCTTCGCCTCCGCTTCGCGAGCTCGACGGTATGGCGACGTCTATATGCACGAGTCTATACGAGTGGCTGGCGAGATCACGTGATGTTATGAATCCACCACTGCATTTGAACTGCGCGCTTACACCTGATTGGAACACGCCATATCATGAGACCTAACCCTTCAGCCAATGGCGTTTCACCGAACGCCTCCTGACGGCGTGAATCCGCCGACAGATTTCAAATGCGGGCTGCACCTGATTGGTCAAAGCGAGAGCACTTGAGCTGCCGGTTCAGGCAATGGCGATTGTTCGGACGCCTCGTGATGTCGTCAATCTACCGCTAGATTGAAAACGCGCGCTTACACATGATTGGTTAAAGCGAGATAACCTTACGTGCCGGCTCAGCCAGTGGGTTTTCTGCGGACGCTGATTACTCCTCCTTCTCCTCCTCTTACTACTACTGCTAATACTACGACTAATAGTATACAGTTGAAACCCGCAATAACGAAATCGGCGGGGGAAGCACAGAATTGCGCTCTTGCGGGAATTTCGTTGGCGCGAGAATGCGGCATAAAAGACATGGAATTTACAAAAAACACAGTTTATTTCAGAAAGTCAGTAAGTTTGCTTTGGCGGGCCTTACCATGCAACAATATTATGCCTCTCGATCAGTCGAATCTTCTTCCGGCTCCGCTGGATCAGCGCGGTTCAGCGCAGAATCTTGGACAGCCAGCTGCACGCAACGCCGAATTCTTCGGCGATGTCCATTTTTTTCCTGCCCTGTTCCGCCTCACTGATGATTGCAGCCTTATCTTCCAGCGTGATGAACTTCGGCTTTTTCGTTGGAGGCGGCATCTTCGCAGGCAGCGAAATCGGACGAAGCAATCTCAACAGACAGATACGTTGCACCAAGCGACCAGGCAGACGCTCCAAAAATGGCTCCACACACGCGACCATGTGCGCGCAAAGCCGACAAAGCCAAGCACAGACCCAAGCCAACGAACGAAACTCCATGAGGAATGTGGATCTGGCGTAGTCCGGGATAAAGGGCAGGTGTTTTGGCAAGCCATCATCGTCATCATTGTTGCGAGCTTTATGTGTTTTTGTAAACAATGATGGCGGCTGCTCCTCAAGTGCGCTGTAGCGATAGTTTTGCAGAATTTAAGAGTAGCATTAATGCGTTTCAGCAGTTTTCGAATGTATTTATTGCTGCGAGAGTAGATTATTTGTGCACTGGTGTTTCAAAAATTTCGTTATTAAGGGACTGCGGTATATCTTTCGTAGTCGCGAGTTACGAAATGCCTTGACTCATATGGGCGTTCGCTGGTGCTCCGAAAATATTTCGTTACGGTGAGAATTTCGTTCCCTCGGGATTTTGTTATCGCGGGTTTCGACTGTACTACTATACTACTATCACTACTATCGCTACTACTACTACTTACACTACTACTACGACTACTACTACTACTACTACTACTACTACTACTACTACTACTACTACTACTACTACTACTACTTCTACATACTAATACCACTACTATTGCTACTAACTACTACTACTACTACTACTACTACTACTACTACTACTACTACTACTACTACTACTACTACTACTACTACTACTACTGCACAGGCTAGCCTAAGGCAGCTTCGCCGTAAAACCTACAGGTGCACCTAACAAATTCTTATGATCTTCACATGTCAGAGCATTTATAACTTGAGCCCGAAATTGGAGCGTGATAGCAGGTACAGCTTGCACTGCTCTCTCCGCAGCCGCTCACTGTATCCTTCGCTTTCTCGGGGACATTGGCGGTGAATGTTGTATCATTACAGCATCTCGCTTCGAAGGTTACGCTGCGTTGCGATCCTCCCGTACGCTTTCGGCAGTAAACTGGCGACTCTGGCAGCGCTTTGCTACCTCGCCTGGCAGGTTAGACCCAAGTGATTCCACTTCGTACGATGAAAACACTGTGACGCCGTTCCTGTCGTTCGTGAATCTCCCTTCATTCAGAGCTTCTCCGTGTGCACAGCCTCGAATATATTTATACGTGGCACAGTGAACAGGCGGCGCGCTGTTTGGCGCGCTCGCGTGCCGTATGGTAGCAGTGGTGGTTGCTCAGATTATTGAGTCTTCATTAAGGTTACTATTTTAGTTGCACTGAGACGCAATAATTTGCGCCGTTAATCTGCCAATGCTGTCTGTTTCGGCTATGTGATGACAGAAGGGACACACACTAAGCTATATAATGTCTAACGCTCTTTTCATGGCTGCATGGTCAGACAATGCTATTAAATGAGCTATACGTACATGCTTGCACGCGGGGCATTGTCGATGATATTTCTATTTCGCGTGATGAGGCATTCTCCTATGGCGTAGTGTTTACAGCGCTGTCCTCCTGTTGTAAACAAATGTGATCAATTCCAGTGTTTGGGACGTGTTCATATTCATCTGACGTATAGGCCGCGCTGCGCTGTGTGCGGTGTGTGCGTGTATGCATCTGTGCATGTGTAGTACATATGTGACATAACTCACGCTTAGACAGTCATGTGAAACGTACGCAGTGTTTCGGTGTGGTGCTCTACAGTCACTGGATGCCAGATCAATTTTTGGTCGTACTGAAGCGGCTGAAAGTGCCTCAAAGTACTACACGATTTCAATAAATAACCTGGAGCATTCATATTCCCTCATTTCTTTAGGAATCAGAGCGAGGATCCCCAGGCAGTTGTAGGTTTTCTCGTCGCTTATACTACTTTTTCATTTACACTACTACTGTCACTCATCAAACATGACCCCCTCTTACGTCAAATTTTACATACGTTTACTATAGAGGTCATTGATGTCGGGCGGCGTCCTCAAGAAACAGTCCCAATTGAAGCATCACCGGCCGTAGTAGCTTGGCAGGTAAGGTGTTGCGGTGTTGAGATCTAGAGCGTGGAATCGGTTCCCTTCTACGGCGGCCGCAATAAGGTGGAGTTATATACGGCAGCACCCGTGTACTTGTATTCTGGAGCACGTAACGAGCCATAGGTCATCAAACTATACCTGGAGCCCCTACCACCACTTACCTCATACGTCGTGTTTTGGGCAGGCAGATAACACCGCAGATTACTACTATTATTAGGTGACCAGTCGCAAACGAGCTACATATATTTGCTACACAGGCTGGACAAAATTTATTGATATTGACGAGATTTATCTTTGTAAGCATACCTACACCTAAATGTAGTATTTCCGCATTATCACTGGTTTACTAATTACAAAAATGTCATATATTTTTGCGATGCTTATGAGAATATTTATTTATTTATTTATTTATTTATTTATTTATTTATTTATTTATTTATGAATACTTCACAGACCCCCGAAGAGAGATAAGGTAAGGGGGGCGTATGGTTGAACTCAATACATAATATTTCTGCGCTATGAGCCGGGCCATACCGTATGAACCAAGGAAGAAAAAGAAGGAGAGGTTGGTTGCTTCGGCCTATGGACGCCATGATCACATATCATTACCTGGCCTCACTTGTATATAAACATTAACCTCAATTTAACCATAACATTTATGTGGTGGAGGTGTTGTTTATTCAGCCAAGCGACACGGTTCTGCAAGCGCCTGATCTACGCCGAAACTGCCGCATTGCTGGGCTGCCCCCTTTACCGCTGGTGGTCGAGATGTCTCGCGGTGGAGACGGATCACGGAGCCCCGCACCATAAGTCCCTGCACCACCAGTTCCAGCGACACCTTTACAACCTGCTTCAGCCGCGGCTGGTCCTTGGCAGCGTAAGTACTTGATCGAACCCGCACATTCAGTGGCAGATCTCGCGAGGGCGTGGACAAGTGGCTCACACGATACAAACGGGTGAGCAATTACTATTATTTGGACGTGACAACCCAGCTCAACAACATGGTGTTTTTCTTCACGGACACGGCGCTCATAGGGTATGAGAACGATGAGCACACCCTCACGATTTGGGATCGCTTCTTGTCAAAAATAAAGGAGTGTTTCGGGGACTCCGTCGCAAGGAGGAAAGAGGCTGAACAAACTCTGCTGCTAATAGCCCATGTCATGGGAGAAACTTGCGCGATGTATATTGAAGCGATATTAAAGCTATGCAAGACCGCGTCAATGTTTCCATGTCTGAGGAGTAGAAAGTCGGCTACCTGTCAAAAGGAATAGCAAAGGACGTTTATCAGTTCCTCATCGGCAAGGACAGCATTGGTAATGTAGCCTACGCCATACGGCACTGTCTACATTTGTGGTATTGAAGTTTCGGCGTATCACTCGTACATTCGGTCGACTACCGAATGTCACCACGGTAGCGAGCGTTGACGACTACACGCCTTTTGATCTTGCGTCTACAATATGCGAGATCGTACGACAAGAACTCAGTCGGCATGACGCTGAGCAGGAACCTATGCCGGTTCCTGCTCAGCGTCATGTTTCCATTGCAGCAGCAGGCGTCGAGGAGTGCAACTGAGGCTCTGGCGCACCACAGAGGCCGCCGCGCAATCTCTGCCATCAGTCGATGTACGAGCGCCGCTTCGGTTATCCTCGCCGACCGGCCGCCGCCTATCAGGACCCGAACGAATATGCACTTGTGCCACCGCGCCGGGCGATGCTTTTCAGCAGTATAATGTATATCGCTAACATCCTGTGTACAGTTGTGTTGCTGCCGGACACATTGCTCGGGTCTGTCGTCTGCGAAGAGCGATGACATCGCAATATAGGCCACCGTGAACATTTCTTCGCGGTGGCAACGGTTCCAACGATCCCTGGTCTACCTATCGGACCTCACGACAGGAGAAACGGCGTGATACCTCCCTCGCTTGTGACCATAGCTTGATTCCTCCGCCTGCCCGAACGCGCGGCTCGCGTTCACCTCGACGGTGGCGGGAGCCACCGCCAACGGCGGCAAACTAGCCGGGGCGAGCGATGGAGGTGAGGCCGCACAAAGGGATACGCCTCATGCCTCCGCCAGTTACGATGTACAAGAGCAGGATACACGTGTTAATAGACGGACTATGTGCAACAGCTTTAGTGGACACTGGTGCGACAGTTTCTGTTATAAGTAATGCCTTCAAACATGGTATCGACCGCAATGTTATGCTTTCCTGCCAGGATCCTACTATATTTCGTCACGTCGGCGGGGAACTAATTCAGCGTGTAGGAGTCTGTGCCGTTAACGTGTTGTTGGTGGGAAAGGTTTTCCCAACTGAGTTTCTGGTTCTGCACCGGTGTACGCACGATGTTATTTTCGGCATTGACTTCCTCCAAGAGTGCGGCGCTTTTGTTGTCTGTGGCACAGGTGAATTTTCTTTTAGCGGTGACATTTTTCCTGCCCTCGTTGATGAGCCGCCACCTGCTGAAGACTCACTGATTGTTTCGAAGAGCTCACATTACCATCATGGTCTGTGATGTCAGTTGCTGTATCTGCTCCAGTCGTGCCGTGTCAGCCTTTGATGCCGTCGTTCAGCCTCTCACGGTTTCGTGTGCTAAGAAAGACATAATAGTGCCTTATTCGATTGCTTCGATTAATAACGGATGCACGTTTCTATGGGGCGCTTAACTGTTCGTCAGCACCGGTTATCCTTCCTCGAGGAATGAAGTTCGCACTTTTCGATGATGCCACGGAAAATTATGTTGCTGCCATCAACGACGAAACAAGTGAAAAGCGCTTGAGCATCTCCAAACGCAGTACCTCCCATCAGTCGCACATTTTGAGCATGATTAGCAAGACGCTATGGTCACATGGGCAACAAGGATTGGCTCACCTATTACAGTGACATGCGCCCGTGTTTGCCTTCGGCGAAAAGGAGAAGCGACTGTCTTTACCATGTTCTCGAGCACAGAATAGCACTCAGACCGGCGCTCCCCAACCGGTTCGGCAAAAATGGGAGCGGAAAGGTATTGCTGAAGAAGTTCAAGGTATGTTGCAGAAGCGCGTTATCTAAGAGTCTGCAGCCCGTGGGCAGCCCCTGTCATGTTGGTTAAGAAGAACGACGGCTCTTGGTGGATTGAACGCCCTGACTAAAAAGGTTGTGTATCCGCTGCCTCGGAGAGACGACGTAATTGACTGCCTGCATTCAGATTCTTTCTTTTTAACACGAAAGTGTTTTATGCCGGGGTCCATCAAGTACTTCCGTTACCGGATATGACGTTCATAAAATGGACGCCAGCGGGTGAGAAAGAAAAAACCAAGAAAAAGATCCGCCGGTGGGAATCGAACCCATGACGTTGCGGGCGCGACGGTAAGCGCGCGATGCTTAACCAACTAACCTACCTCGCAGATGCTAGACACCGCACGAACGCGCGTTTATCTTTCACACATTCTCTCTCGCACGGTGCTCTCTGTTGGTGGTGTAGGTAGGCGGGGAGGAGCGGGGCGGTGCCGCCGTCTGTGAGAGCTGAAAAGAAGTAATGCGTCACGATCGACACTTACTAGCGCTTACTCTGAGATTGCGCGCAATATCGGAGGTCACGGTTAAAACGTCTCGATGCCAGCGAGGGACACTGCATGGCCGTGCGCTGGCGTCGCCGAGGCAGCCTAGACGCTTTGACGTTCTTTGCCTTTCGCTTCGTGTGAGCGTGCGCCGGCTCATAGGGGTAGTGCAGCTTCCAGATGCACCAACGGGATTTCTCCACCGCCGACTACTTCGACTGCGAAAGCACCGACTAAGAAAACTGCTGCAATACGCGTTGCAGAAAGGACACGATTTCGACGGTCGAATGTCGTGCCTTAGTGGAGCGTAACAGAGGTCAGCGGGACGCACGCGTTTGCGGCTCAAGCTAAAACCTCTTCAAACTAGGCGCCAACATGGGTGCATCCACGCCAATCAATGCTATTGGCCGCGAGATCGAGCGGAGTCGCCGCCTTGCGGCTACTGGCTGAAGTGCGCTTAGTGTGGATTGCTCCCTGCGTCGTCTGCTAGCCACGTCGTGTTTGTATGTGGGCGCGCGTCATGCGCGTTCTCATAGGGCGGTTTGTTCCGTTATGTTCGCGCAAGTTTAACTGCTTGTAAGTATGCCTAGCACGATGTACAGAAGCATTTGGCCTTGCTCAACTGCACAGGCACCTTGATAAGATCAGTGAGTAGCTTTCGAGAGTGCTGTGTATTGTCGTCGTACCCTCCGCTTGCCAGAATCAATTCAATGTGGGTGGCGCTTTCTGCTTCAAGCACATCGCAATGTGAACTTGGCGTCGTCCCAGACAGGACGAGTATTAAATAGTGTGTGAATGCAGCGTTTTAGCGATTCGGTTGTAAACAAAAATGAGGCTCTAGGACATCCACTTTCGCGTTGTTAGGTGTATAACTGCGATAACTGCGGCACCATAGTTTATCGGTTATGCAATTAGCTTTAGTTGTGCTTAAACGGTCGTGGCCCTACTACAGAGAAATATTTCTATCAAGTAAAGTCTGACACTTCGGTACTTAACTGTCCCCTAAAAAAACAGAAAATTGAATGACAAGGAAAGTGATAAAACGGAGTTGCCGTGCGCAATTTAAACTTGAGGCGGAACTTAACTCACGTGCGCTTATATTTAGGTACGCTTTAGAGAACACAGATGTTCAAAATTAATCCAGACGGGGTGCCTTACGTTCTCATATAATTTCACGCAAGACCTCATCTTTTTTTTACATTATCTTGAGCGCGTTTGTGTGGCGTTGTTATAGATTGGCGGAAGGCAGCGGTCATTATTCTTTAGAAAAAAAAAAGTGCTTGTCCTATAAAATAGCCGGACCTTCGTAGCGTCACTGTCATGCACGTAATCAATCGATGAAAGCTCTGCGCTGAACTGCTAATTTTTTATACTGTTAATGGAACAAGAACAAGTGCGTACGTGTTAAACGTCTCCGTAGCGCTAAAGCGCTGCAGCCACGTAGCTTTCCTGACTAAACTGATCAACTGTCTGACATTTCATGGATAACTGAATAAGAACAAAAAATGCGTATTCGTATCCGCGAGTGCTATTGAACTCACCGCACAGAAATACGGGCTTTCTTTTTCTTGTATTCAAATGATCAAGAAGTAAATACTAAAGTAGTTCAGTCGCGCTACAGGAATGCATAGTAGGCGGAACACAAGCTAAACACGCCCAAATAAACAGAAAAAAGTCATATATTGCGAAAGCGCACGGACTGTCACCCAGGGCGAGCATCCCTTTCGTTGGCAGATTGCGCTTCTCTCGCTAGTAATAGTAGCGTTGGATGGACTTCGTGCATCGACTGGGGCAATAAGGAGCATAGATATAACCAGTAAGCTGCAGTCAACGCATTTTATTCACTGACAATCAGCTAAAACCGCTCACAACGAAGCGCCGCTGTGGGCGTTTGAATGCGCGCGCCGACCGCCTATCCACACTACCGCGGCGACGGTGCTGCCACATATAGCCCGATCTTGCGGCGAATAGCTGCCAAACACGAATAGACATTGTACAAGCTCTCATATATCACTACACTATAAGCGCTACTTCTGTGTAGACACGTTTCACTTTCGTGTTATACCGATTCCTATGATGGAGGGATCAGCCATGTTGTTTTCACTAGATTCACGATCAGGATACTGGCAGATTCCTATGCACCCTGATGACAAGGAAAAGACCGCATTTTTCACACCCGATGGACTATATCAGTTTAAAGTTACGCCAATTGAGCTATGCAACGCTCCCCCTACTGAAAATACCTATATATACAGGACCCATACATATGATGTTATTGGATACAGGTCGTATAGGGGATACGGCTTTATAGGTGATACAGGTTTATAGGTGATACAGGTTTATAGGTGATATAGGTCGTATAGGTGATACAGGTAGGTTGATTATATGGGTGTTACAGGTGGTATGGGTAACATGGGCCGAATCAGCGATTTGGGTCACAAATTACGTGCGGCAAAGGAACATATTGACAAAGACATGCCAGTTTATGAAGCGTGTAATAAAAGCAAATATATACAGCAATTCAAGCTGTAATGATATCTCGCAGTAGTCTAATTATAAGAATGTAAGAATTCACTGCTGCACTTACATATATACTTGAAGAAAAACGATAGGCAAGAATATTTGGTAACTGATTATTCATTTAAATCTTTAAGCGTCTCCGCAATAAAACGGCACCATACACGCACATGCACAGTGATGCAGATGCTGTGATTTCTTCATTGTGTAAGCTGCAGCGGACCTTCGGTGTTCTGTAAAATGTTCAAGTCAAAATGGAAAACGCAGATTTGTTAACATCTACATTTATTTTTACGAAAACTCCAATAGGGACGAATGCCATCATTTAGTTGGCGTAGCGCGTGTTCCGAATAACCAGGGCAAGGCCTGCCTGTAAGAAATACAAAAAAACAGAGAAAATCTTGTCATAAAAAATAAAATAGCTAGAAGAGGACGGTTTAATAATGTAAACCACAATAGTTACGTAGTTGCATACTGATACAACATCCAACGCACAATACTTTTTTTCAGTTTTCATGACTTTCGAGTAGAACGTACGAAGGCAGTGAAAATGATAAACTTACCTTCAAAGATAATCAACAGAGGCGCGTTGTTTGGAGATCCAGCAAATACAGAAAATGTTGATGGCACATCATGGTGACGGTATCTGTCTCTGCAGCTTTGCAGAAGGGAAGCTGCGATGGAGTCTTGCATGTAGGCTGAGGTGTCCATTTTTCCGCAGGAAAGTTGCGATGCTGGGTCTGGTGAACAACCGTTCCGCCGAAACAAACTTCCATGTACGGCCACAATTGCAGCACATGAGCGAAGTATGTTCTTCACTCTTTCGCTGATAGCCTGTGCACATCGCAGTACTCGATGTCCACGAAATCAGAGCAAGAGAGATCGCAAGTGACGAACACGATCCGCACTCGTGACGCTGGTGAGCAATTCTGAAGAAGAAAGTGCGGCGCGGAGGGATACACAACAAGAACTAAAGTGACCGTCAGAAATTTACACTGGTGTAACTGCCAATAAATTCTGCGAAGCTTATTAGTGAACTATCAAGTTTTCATGGCGCAATATTAGCACCCTATAAAATACAAATTGATCTTTTCTCGCGTTATTTTCTTGATCGCAACAGTAGACGGGCCTCCTTGCACCTGTGCAGCGAAAGTTTGCGACATGCGTTCTCAGAATTCTTCCCCCCTCATGGCCTCGCCACGTACAAAGACTACCGCCCGCGACTTAGCAGACAGGCGACTTTCGGAACAATAGCGCGCGCCTTTTCCCCCATTGTCGGGAGAGCAGCCTAAAAATGCACGACCGTTGAAAGACGCATTCGTCGAATCCGCATTCTTTTCGCGTAAGCCGGCTACCACGACGTGTTTTATCCCCATTTTTATCGTACTTCTCATGAATAAATAGTAATAAAATAATAATAATAAAGACACTGCCTGTCAAAGCATTGAATACACATTCCGCTAAACATTGAATCAAGGGTATTTTGGAAGGCAGCATTTTAGCGCATCATTGAAGCAAATGCACGTGTCGCACTTGACCGCGACACGATCCGTCTACACAGTTCAGAAACACGTGCGCCGCACAGTCAGTGCCTGAAACCATATGCTTGCATGCAGTTTTATGTAATACAATGCTGCTCCACTGAGTGCTGTAACTGTGTCCTCAAGTTTGGTTTATGCCTAATTCAGGACCCTTATTAACGAACGTGTCTTACAGAAAAATGGAAAAATATGCGTAAGAGAAAACTGCAGCCAATAGTGGTGCTGGCCATATGACACACGCACGCACGCACGCACGCACACACACACACACACACACACACACACACACACAATAAGTTTTGTGAATTCTACCCCAGAAGCTAATGTAGGTGTCAACATCCCTCATTGAGAGCGCTCAATACTAGGTCAATTAAATGTGTAGTGACCGTGGGTCAATTAAAACTTTCTTAATGTATGTCAATTAAAAATAAAATGAGTGAGAGTCACCTGAATATTTCAAGCCTAATATCAATTCAATGTTTATTGAGGGCACTCATTAGAAGCTGCCGTTTAATTGACCAGCTATTGAGTCGAAAAGGCCTCGGTTCGGGGTCAATTGACATGCAAAGTGCATTTTTGTAAGGGGTGCGCGTGCAAAAAGATGTTGTAAGAGGTGTAGATGAAAGCGGATGATTATGTGCTAAAGATAAAAAAAACCAGCTGGTTCGAGAGCTTTGAGATATGAAAGGGAATTTGAAAGATAACATTCAGAATTAATTGCTGTCCTGCCACTTATAAAGATAAAAAGGCGAACTATTGATCAGGAAGAGATTGTGAGAGGCTTGAATGAGAGCGGATGAAAGAAAACAACTCCTGTGTTGATCCTATATGCCGCCATATAGGTCCTGGGCGGCCCTATTTGTATCCTATAACCGCCATATGGGTCCTCTGGAGGTCCTATTTGAGTCTTATATACCGCCATATGGGTCCTCTGTAGATCCTACTTGCGTCCTATATACCACCATATGGGTTCTGTTTAGGTCCCATTTGGATCCTGTTTGGATCCTATATACCCCCACACGGTCCTATACTATTCCTATATTTAGTCCTGTAAGTCCTGTATAAAACCATACGGATCCTGTATGAAACCATATAGGTTTTTTCAGTAGGGCCGTCTCTTTTGAAAGATTCATGGACTCGATTCTTCGCGGCCTTGAATGGGAAAATGTGTTTGTGCCATCTGGAGGACATTGTCATTTTTGGACGCACCTTGGAAGAGCATAACGCCCGGTCAAGCCTCGTTCTAGACTGTGTCGAAAAGGCTTGCTTGGTTTTGAACACTGAGAAGTGTCGGTTTGGTGAACGACAAGCCTTGGTCCTGGGCCATTTGGTCGACAAAGATGGGGTCAGGCCCGACCCCCGAAAAATTGAATCAGTCAGCTCCTTTAATCCACCACAATCTCCAAAGGTATTCCGCAGCTTTGTCGGGTTATGCTCTTACTTTCGGCGTTTTGTGCCCAGATTTGCGGACACCGTGTACCCATTCACCAGCCACTTGCGAAAAGACTGTCCATTCGAGTGAACATCTGAATCTGACGCTGCGTTCTCTCAACTCCAATTCATGCTGACATCACAACCTCTCCCTCGTCTCTTTGATCCATTTTCTCCTACAAAACTGCACAGTGACGCAAGTGGAATGGCATCGGACGCGGGCTTGTTCAGCGTCCTATTAGTGGAGAGCATGCGTAGCCTATACGGGTCGTTCTCTCAGCAAGGCTAAGAAAACAGAGCAAGAATGCTTGGCGCCTGTATTTGCTGCTCAAAAGTTTCGTTGTGACCTGTATGGGCGTCCGTTCACGAGTGTAACAGACCATCATTTCCTACGCTGGGTCGTCACCCTCCGAGACTCGTCTGGCCGCCTTGCGAGCTAGCTTCCACTGCTCCAGAAATTTGAGTTTAATGTCTCATACTAAAGTGGAAGACGTCATTCCGACGCTGATTGTCTTTCTGGAGTTCCATTATCTTAAACGGAAGATAATACGGACACCTTCGACGTATGCTATGCAACTGTTTCGCGCACATTTTCTGACGCCACCATATTCTAGCGGGAGCGGCACAATGACTAAACTTTGGATTGCTTGTTCACCGGTGCCCGCAGTCTCAAGCGGAGTAGTCGCTTTTGCCTTCGCGACAGACTCTTATACAAGATAGATTGCTCGGGAAATGGTCGCGGTATTTAATAGTTGTTCCCGAACATCTGCTACAATATGCTACGGTATGAATGCTACAGTATGACTGGGGTCATGATATGAACCAAGAAAGAAAAAGAAGAGGTTCGTTGGTTCGGCCTATATGGACACCATCATCACCTATCATTGTCTGACCTCATCTGTAGATAAACACAGTTAACCTCAATTTAACCGTAACAATATATTGGATGCATACAAGGGTTCAAATTGCCACAGAACAAAGAAATTTTTATGTTACAGACTGATGCAGATGTTAGAAAAAAGAAAAGAACAAAACAAAATAAATTAACGGATGAAAAACAGGAAGAACGTGCATATCATGACAGCAAGCATTGCATAAAAATGCGTAACACCCCCATGATATATTACAAATGTGTCATTATACATTATACAATACAGGCGCAATCGCGTGACAGTACTTCCTATATACTTTTTTTCAGAACTCAGGCTCACAGTGTGTCGTTCAAACCTTAACGCATATAATTTGGCTCGAACACCGCAGTACAATTACCGGTCAAACGGTGCTATTGGGCTGCTACACCTGAAACGCTGCTTACTGAGTTTGACCGATGCCACAATCAGCTGTTTTGCTTGAGCTATTTCGATCATATAGGCATGCCGAAACCATTTCATTATCAAGTAGTATATACGAAGTGAACGCTCATCAAGACGGAAGTTATACCAGTTTGATTAAAACCGTTGACAGAGCACTTTTACGTCTTTAATACGACCGCGCCGCATCTGACAAAAGTAGTATAAACCAGAATGTTTTTAAACTCTTCAGAATTATTCCTCGGTTGACACATTGCGAGAAAGTTAGCGACGCGCGTGAGGTTTACTATGCTTCAAGCCTTGATCCACGAAAAGCAGCCGCACATTACTATATGAATAAAGGCAAATGACTCTTACCGAAATTTGCGATAGCGCTGACGTCATCTTCGGTGCATGTAGACGGTACGCAGAGGGCGAAAGTCATGGACGCTCCCGAAAGCTCTCCCCGGAAGGCGTCTAAGATTGCCTGTAATCGATGTAAATAAAGTATTTTGTGTTGTCGCCTTGCATGCAAGACAACTAATGTACACGGCGGTCAACTGTTAAAGCGAACATCAGAGTACGTGCACGCCACTCGGCGCCACCGCCAGCACGCGGCAGTAACGAGCTTGGCGCAGGCGCAGTGCACACTGTGAGTGGTGCTCTTTTGTCGTCTGCTACCGTCTGGTGTCGCGCCTCGAATCGTCGCGAAGGCAACCGTTTATGTTACGAATGAGCACGTAAGTAGTTACAGCCGCCGGCTGGCGATGGCGCCGAGCGGCTGCGATGTACTCCGATGTAACTCTAGAACGCTATCTAAAATCGAGCACGAAAAGCAGAGTTCAACGTACCGGAACCGCCAAGACACACGGCCGAAAAATCTGTTCTGACCTCTATTCTTCGGACAAACTGACTACAACTTAGAACAACTTGTATACTGCTTTTACCCGTTGATCACTCAATTTTCTTACAAAGGAATATCAATATTTATTGCGTTAAGGTGTCACGAGGAAGCTTTCGAACGTTTTGTCGTACCAACAACGTCGCGACGAACTATAGCTAAACCTGTTCCTTCAGTGTGCTAGAAAATCACGTTAGTGTCCACAACGGTAAGATGTTACGCAGCGAGGATGACAATGGCAAAATAGAGGTGCGTACAGCCACTGTAGCAAGCATCGGCACCTTTGTTTTTAGGAAGGTGCTAGCATTTACGTTGAAAGAAAAATGTAATAAAAAATTTCTTCGTAAACATGCCGCTTTCGACGACGATGTACTGCCGCGAATCGCCTTCATTCAATGTTCGTCACTTCATCACGGGAAGTTCGTGTATCCTAACGCAGCGGCCGCGTTGCCTGCACGCACGGCGCGCTCAGTTTAGGTATCGCCTAGATCAACGCCTCCAAATTCGGTGACTAACATGTGAAAGTACGCGCATTTTCAGATTGATATAAAATGGTATACTTTACATTATAACATCCTCACAATTTTACATTTACTCCAAAAAAATTCGCTGGCGATTACGATACCGCCTAATGCAAATTCTGAGCGCAGCTTCGTATTGGGGCAAGGCCAACTGCGTTTGAAGCTACCGCGAGGTATCGACTACGCCATAAATAATATTTTTTTGGCGTAGGAGAGCATCCACTACGCCATTATTCGTTTTTATGCGGATAGGCGAGGTACCCGCTACGCATCTGTAAGGTATCAAGTGCACTTTGGTGATGCAGTATGTGACTGATGACGATGAAGAATTATGGCTTAGCACTTTGAAGTGGGTGGGAACTCGTTCCACAATTACCATTGTGTCATGACTGGTTCTTATTTTACTGTACTGCTACACTATCTTACATAGGTGAGCGCGATTCCTTGCCCAATGTGACGCGTGTGTAGAGTCGTTCTGCAAATGAGTTTCAAGCGCCGGCGTTGGTCCATGGTAGCATTCTCTACTACCATGCAGAGGCCCCGGATTCAAATCGCATTCGATACTGGGTATTTTTTCTCTCATTTTATTTTTTCAGGTCTATCGCTTATGCCACCAACGGCGACGGCGATGCCGCTCATCACAGGAACGGGCGCCTAAGAGCAGCGCTCTAAAAATTATATTTTCATCGATCATTTAAACGCAAATTTAGGTGTAGCAAAGTATTTGCGCCTCGTCATCAAGATTGTGGACGAAGGGGAGAGGCGTCTGACAACTACAGCATTTTTATTAAAAATGTTTATTCTCTAAAACAAAGAATTCTTAAGTTGTTTAAAAATACTCCCTAAAGGCTCTAAAAGAGTAGTGAAGCGTTAGTAACTGCAGCAATTACTACCCCTATGTCAACTTTGCCTCATGTGGGTAATGTTTGTCTACTGGAGAAATATGTGAGAGTTTGCAAACGTGGTCATTATTAGTCAGCGTGTCATTCTTAGGAAATGTTACTACTTGCGTACGTGGCGGTTAGTAGTCATTACTGCCTCTACTGGCCGTTGTATGTTATGCTGTAATTGTAACAGTCTCGTGGGAAATTTAGACAAACTATAATTACCGTTATTATGTTGCAATAACAGTTTCGTACTTTTCCATATACAAGTAGTGAGGTATAACAACACCGGTGCAAAAGATCGATTCAATGTCCAAGATCAAGTACAACGTGAGCGGAACACTGTTCGTGACCGAAAAATCAAGAAAGGTGCAAATAAAATAAAGAATAAGAATCTTCGGTCCAACTGAGGATCGAACCCGGGCCCTTTGAGTGGCAAGCAGGTGTCCTACCAAAAAGCCACGATGTTATTTGGAACAGCTTCGGAAAAAAGCAGTACATATATGCCATGTTGTGGAAGCAGTCTAGACGCATTTTGTTCGGCAGGTGTCACGACAAAAATAATAATAATAATAATAATAATAATAATAATAATAATAATAATAATAATAATAATAATAATAATATTATAATAATATATAATATCTGGGGTCTAACGTCCCAAAACCACGATATGATTATGAGAGACGCCGTAGTGAAGGGCTCCGGAAATTTCGAGCACTTGGCGTTCTTTAACGTGCACCTAAATCTAAGTACGTGGGCCTCAGGACGAAAATGAGCCCATTCGGCAATTTGTAGGCGCATTGGTGAGGCCACCAAACTCTGTTTTTTGCGGGACGCCATGCTTCGAAAAAAAGCCGGGATAGTGCAGCCATCGCCGCTAAAAACACACACGAACTTTCAAACAGCTCCAACATTGAACAACTATGTCCATCTAGAGGACAAAATGTCAAGCCAACGCCTACTTTCTAGAGGAGGCGTTGACCAAGCCAACAGCAAACGTTAGATAATGTGCTGCCATCTGTGAGGCATTGTCAGAAATATATCTCGACTCTAGCCCAGGGAAGCGCATTAGATTGAAAACATGTACCATGCTATAAATGCATCGTGGGCGCGCGTGCCTGTGTGCGTGTGCGTGTGTGTGTAACAACACACATTATTAAGTATGCACTTAGTGGTTGAAGTGCGCGCTGGGGGCCGGATTTCGCTATGGTGTTCAACTCTTAAACGCGAAGCTTAAGGGTCCCACATTTTTTTGTATTTTCAGAGGTCGTTTAGGGGCCCTTTATAAAAATAGGGCGTGCAAACGCGGACACAGGCGGGTATAGTCAAGACACCAGAAACGCCGCCAACAAATGGAAAATCACAAAGCGGGGGAAACTAAGGTAGGCACAAATATTGTTCTGCGCATTCCTACGCAAGAGGCCATGCCTATCAATCAAGTGCGAGCAGTGGTCTGTCTCAGACATACCTTGTTCAGTCTGTCTCGGCCCGTGTTTCCAAGTCATGTCTTCCTAATTGTCTTTACTTCTACATTGATTTATCGATTTAATCGAGTAAGAATTAAGGGAAGGAAAAGTAGTAACGTATATATATATATATATATATATATATATATATATATATATATATATATATATATATATATATATATATATATAGAGCGTTCCTTTAAGCTAATTTACTCAGACATTGAGCCAGAGAGAGACGGACGTCTTCTGCCATTTATTATCCCTGTTCTCGACCTCTCTTCTTCTTCTCCCTTATGCCTCCGCGTTGATGCTTCATGCACAGACCGCTTCACTCTCCCGGACTTCATTCTTCACTCCTCCTTGTGTAATAGTTAAAAATATTGCTGATGGAGGCGCATTCCGTGTGCCCAGAGACTCCCAGGTACCAGATGGTCTTCAACATACCCCGTTGCGAAGCCGTCTTGATGACTTGAAAGGGCCCACAAAACTTATCATTGGAACTCCTTATTCCTTACCGCAGCAGGACGAAGACTGGTATGTATGTCTGGTATGTCTGGTATGTCACTGCTCCGTCTGCTGTCGAAGTTTTTCTTCATTTTCTTTTTTCTACGCCTCTTACTGTTTATCTGTTTTCTTTTTCTCAAAGAGCACCAGGTTTTCAAGAAGGCCCAGTTCGCGGTCTGCTGGAAGCACCGGTACAGTCCCTCAAGCGGCAAAAAGAGGACTGCATCCAAGACCTCTAGTGCAAGAACGGTTGTGATGTCTCACAGCTGCTTCGAGGCAGCATTTCCAACCACCAGGAAAGTTCGGGTACATCTTCATGTACTGCTTGACGTCTCGTATTGCACGCTCAGCGAGGCCATTAGCAGATGGGTGGTATGGTGCGCAAAACTTGATTGTCACTCCGTGGTCGTTCGCCCATTTGGAAAGCTTGTGCTACGGAAAGCCGGACCATTGTCGCAAACTGATGTCATCGTATTCCGAAAACATTCTGCCTTCAGTAGAGCCATGATGCTGTTGGCGTCTTCCTTTCCTGCAGTGGCCGTAACCATTCTCGTGCATTCATCGAGGGCGAGCAGAAAAGCTTCCGTCTTCCTGTACCCTTCCCCTTTCTTTTTAAGCTCCGCGAAGTCCAAGTGAACAACGTCGAATGGGACACTGGAGTGATCTGTTGTTATCATAACGTCCGTGGGCTGCTTGTATTTCACTTTGTTCGTTTGGCACTCGTGGCATGTACGGATATAGGTCCTGATGTCATTTTTCATACCTGGCCACTTAAATCTTTTCAGTAGTGTGCCGTACGCGCGCCAAAAAGCGTCATGTCCGCCTGATTCGGGGGTGTCGTGGTAAAGATGCAAAATCTTGCCAATCATTGTTGGTGGCACCTGATATTTTCCATTAATGAATTTCATGTCTTCGGTACCCTCCCAGAGCTTTGCGTGATTAATTTGTAGAGGATTGTCAACTGCGGTTTGTATGAGAAGCCTGGACAGCGCATCCGCATCAGTGAGTAGAGGACCTGGACGATGTGACGCATACGAAGTCAAACTGTTGCAGATAATTCAGCCACCTAGCGATGCGGCCTTTTGGTTGTGTCATACCGAGTAGGTGAGTCAATGCTTGGTGGTCTGTAAAGAGGGTAAATTTTGCACCCTAGAGGTACGTTCGAAAATACTGCACAGCTTTCAACACGGCCAGTGCTTCCTTTTCTGCGGTCGAGTAGTTCACTTCAGCCGGCTTCAGTGTATAGCTGTAATACCCTACTACATAATGTTTTTGGTTATTCAAGTCTGGTAGCTTCTGGTACAGGACTGCTCCGGTCGCATAACGTGATGCATCTGTGTTCAGCACAAACGGCAAGGAAAAGTCTGGTATCCGTAGGATAGGGTCCGACGATATAATCTTCACAAGGTCAGAGTAAGCTTTTTCACAGTCGCCATCCCATTGGAACGGTACCCCTTTCTGGGTCAAGCGTGTCAGACCTCTCGTTTTATTAGCATAGTCTTTAATGAAAGACCGAAAGTGTCAGGCCAGACCCAGAAAAAAGACGCAATGAATGTATGTCATAAGGCTTTACCAATTTTGAGATTCTGTCAACGGATTCCTGCTTTGTGCTTTTAGTGGACCCGTCGAAGACTCTTCCGAGGAACACTACTTTTTCTTGGAAGAAGGCACTTTTCTTAAAGTTCACTTTAAAAAATCCAACACTCAGGGCTTGCAAAATTAAGGACAGGTGTTCCCGATGCTCCTCTTTGGTCTTCGAATAAACAATTATGTCATCGATGTAAACATTGCAGAATATGCCCAAATACGGCTTCAGGGTTTCGTTTATGATGTTTTTGAAACCAGGCTGGGGAATTCTTCCACCCGAATGGAACCCTGTTGTATTCATATAAGTCAAACGGTGTAATAAACGCCGTGTACTTCTTTGTGTCTTCCTGCAATGGAATCTGCCAGAAGCCTTTGCAAATGTCTAATCGTGTAAAAAAACGGCAACCGCTGGTCTCGTCAATGATATCATCAATCCTAGGCATTGGGTATGGTATCAACTCAGTTTGCTCGTTGAGAGCTCTGTAATCTCTGCACAGACGAAAACTAGCATCTTCTTTCGGAGCAATAGTTATTGGCGATGCAAATGGCGACACCGAAGGTCTTATAATGCCAGCATCAAGCATCGCTTGTAACTCTGATTTCAACCATACCTTTTTTTCTCGAGACACATTATACGGACTTCTTCGAACAATTGCTTTGTCCGCGAGGTCTAAAGGAACCTCATGAAATGATATTGCTGGAAGGTAGTTTCCTAGTGCCACGCCCACTTGTTTTATTTTGATGTTTTTTGGGTTTGACCAGCAAGGACGGTTATCAACGCTCGAGGCTGTCCGCGATGCAGCGTTAGAGAAGCTTCTCGATGTAGTAGATCGTTTTGTTAAGATTTTGCGCCGCACGCGAATGTTCCAGCTTTATCGATAGATAACGCCGCCACCAGCGATATCGCTGGAAAGTTCGATAGCGCCTGTATAAAAGCCGACGAACTTGACCGCTTGTCAGTTGATCGACGGGGGACGCTATGTTCGACGCTATCAGTGTATTGCTGTAGTTTGGCTTTCAGTTTCTCGGCCACAAGTTCGACCAAATAAAGCGTTTTATCTCGGACGTGCTGACTGCTGCCTTCTTCGACGTCACGACCACGTGACACTATGCAGGAGAGCTCTGGGTACTTTGTTTGTATGTCTTCCTCACAGTCAATTTGTCTTAAGCGTCGAGGCGTCTCTATCTCATCAACCTTGTCGTCCCAGTAAATGTTCATCTTTAACTTCTTTATGTCAGGGCGAGATAGTAGGAACTCGTAAGTGACATCTGCCAGCACCAAAGCATCGGTTGTAATTCTGTGGCCTCCAAATTCGAGAACTACAGATGCCCACTCATTACGAGAACTCACAGTCTCATCATATCCCTGAACGCGCAGAGTCCTTCCAGCATGCAGGCTGCTGAGGTCCACGAGCCTCTTATTTATTATCGACACAGATGCTCCACTGTCGACGAGGGCTATCGTTTCCACGTCATTGACTTTAACAGGAGCGTGGAGCAAGCAAGTGGACACGACATATACTGTATCGTTCAAGTCTGTAATTTGGAACTCTCCATAGGCCTCTGGTTCTCTCAGCGCCAACAGTTGAGGTACCGACAGTGTGTCACTGTGACCATTGCTATCGTGGTATGAACTTTCCTTTAGACAAGGTCACGAGCTTGACACATGAACTAACTGCTCATGGGCATTCAGTTCATGCGGTGTGGTCAATTCGGCTGAGTTAGAAACTTGTTCTGTGTTACAGGGCGGTAGTTCTTGCGGCAATTGAGCTGTTGGCGACACGAATTCCAGGCACTGCAGGAGATCTTCAAATGTCTTCGGGTCTCTTATTTGAACTTGGCTTCGGACATCGACGCATAGCCCTTGCATAATGAAAGCTACCGCTACCGGTGGTGTGAGCTTAGGCTCCGCTTCGTATAACAAGCGTCGTTTCTCAAGAAACTATTCTAGCAACGAACCACACCGGTAGGTGAAGCGCATTGCCGCGTCCCAGCATTCCACAGTGTTGCGATGGAAATTGACAAAAATATCATTTTCCAGCTTTCCCAGCACGCTGATGTTCAAGCAGAAGTTGCATGTCATACCACTTTTTAGCTATACCACCAAGATAGCGGCGCATATTCTCAATCTTCTGGTCGTCAGAGACCCACCCACTTTTTCCGCATGCATATTCGTAAAACGTAAGCCAGAAGTTGGAGCTTGCAGAGCTTTCCTCTAAAATATCTGGTTCCACTATGTTTCGTCGGTGGTGATGCAATCTCCTTACGTTTGCGAGAAATTCAGTCTGATGCGTCATCTGTCGTTGTTGTTGTTCGATGAGGTTCGTAAAAATGCTCACCTCCGCCGATGCTTCCTTTTCAACGGTGCGTCGGCGCGAAGGCTTCAAGACCCAGTCCTCGAGCTCTTCCACCTGCAGGGCCAGCCTGGCGGATCCCGTCTCTAGAAGTTCTTCGCGGCTGATTGAAGTTCATTGCAGCACCGACTCGACGAGGGTAGCGGTTGTCACATCGCGGGCAAGGTTCTTCGCTGGCTCACCTTCCACTTGGTAGCTGGAGAAGGTTATCCCACTTGGTGACGTCCGATCAACGAAGAATGTAACCCAAACGTTCGGTTGATGGCTGCGCCAAAATGTAGCGTTCCTTTAAGGTAATTTACTCAGACATTGAGCTAGAGAGAGACGGACGCCTTCCGCCATTTATTACTCTTGTTCTCGACCTCCCTTCTTCTTCTTCTCCGTGATGCTTCAGGCACAGACCGCTTCAATATATATATATATATATATATATATATATATATATATATATATATATATACATATATATATATATATATTGTAAGGGAAGAGACACAGAGAAATAGACACAACGCCTGTTGACTAGGCCGGCTGTTCTATTCTGCTCACTTCGTCGTTCTCTTTCTTCGCCAAGCCGATCTCGCGCCCGTGCCCGAGCGCGCCGCTGTCTTCTTTACACTCGGCCACGCTGCGAAATTACATGGCGAGCTGCAGAAATGGTTTCGGGTGGACGACGTTGGCTGTGCAGCGCTGGTAGTCGCAGGCCCACAGCCCCTAGACGTTGAAGTGAAAACGTCTCTGGCGAGCAGTACTGGCTGTGCCTGGGTGGTCGCTCTTTTGCACGCCACGACGTGTCTTGCAGAATGTGCCGAAGACTCCGGCGGTCGACTTTGGCTGCCTCGTTGTGGCCGCAGGTCTCGGCACACTGCGATTCAGTTTGGGGATCTGCCGAAAGGGTATGTGGAGGGCGAGACTGGTTGCATCGCAGAAGTTGGCCTCAGCCACGAAGCGACATTTTGTGGGCAGGTGCCAGCCATACATCCGGCAGTCGACTCGGGCTGTGTCGCGGAGTAAGCGGCGGACGCGGCATGCTCCGAGGAGTCACAGTGGGTGGCGGAGCATCCGAGGAGTCACAGTGGGTGGCGTAGCTTCTCGACCCCCTTTTTCCGCTTCTTTGAGGACGTCGGTCGCATTCGCATCATTGTCAACTCCGGGAGGACGGTCACGACCTTCGTCGGCAAAACGAAGTTTCAGTGGCAGTGGCTTTGGGAAAACGGAGAAGTCCTTTTCCGCAGATACAACCCTCCATGTTAGTATTAGGATGCTCATCGCTCATTTTCCTCTTCTTCATCATCGTCCGGCACTGCTGGCGGTGTCCGGGCGGCACACCTGGTGACCTGGCTGTGGAGTCCCATCGCAGGCTTCTTACGGAAAGTTGTTGGTACATCATGGGCAGTGGAATTCGCGAGTCGGCAGCTTCCTTAGTCTTGCCCGGGAGACCCTTCTCGCTGGGTGGAAGGTGATCGAGTGCGAACGACTGCTATCGAATCTGTGGAAGCGTCTCCGATGAGTCTGTGAGCGTTTTTTATGGTTGACATAGGCTCTCCCAGTTTCTGGTGGCGTGTCAGGCACGACAGGAGCTGGCATCTGCACGTGCACCTGCAGCAAAGGCGCAACTGGGGCCCCATTATCTAACTTAGTCGAATGAGGAGTGCCAACGCAGGCCGCTCTACGGTTGGTGGTGAGCTTATCTCTGAAGGAGGGCAGGTTGGTGGACGCCCGCGCGGCACCGTCGTGGTGGTGTGTCGCAGAGTTCCCATCCGCGGTAGAGTCTGGGTCGGCAGAGATAGGGTCGGAGGAATCGAAAAGTGGGCGAAATACATAAGTAAACCTGGCGCACCATTCAGTCCAGGATTGTTGTTTGACGCCTTCGTAGTTGTGCCATGCCTTGGCAGCATCGCGAAGGCGGTCGATGGCCACCAGCCATTTCCCATGATCCGGCCAGGCATGGCGGGCGGCGAGGTCGTTTACTGCTTTGATCCACAGAACGGCATTATCCTGGAATCCTCGGAACTCCGGTAGTTCCGATGCAACCGCTGATGGTAATGTGGACTGCAAGGATCTGGAGGCTCTGGCGGCGAAATGGTCTAGTTCCTGGGCAAGCAAGGATGTCGCCCGCATGACGTCCGTGGGAAGGTTGAGCGAGGAGCCCGAGGAGCCAGGGGCGATGGCGGTGGAGAATACGGGGCCCCCGGTACTCACGGCGGTGGTTGAGAACCCACAGTTTGAAGGCGCCAAGCTGTGAAGCTGTTCGGATAAGCGCGTGGCTGCGCAGATGATCCTCGTAGCATCGTCGGGTGAGCCGCCTGGAGAACCATTGGCTGCGGCCGCAGAATATATTTTCGTCGCAGCAATCAGCATCGCGATGTCCTCAATCAGGGAAGCGTGGTCAACACGATGAATGGCATCACCGGTAGAATACCTTCGAGTCGCCGAGGAGGCCTGGACGCCTTCCCCGGACGGTGCTTGTAGCGCCGGCAGGTAAGCGGGTGTCGAGGAGGCTTGGATGCCGTCCCCGCCGAACTGTGCTTCCTGCGGCGGCAGGCTTGCGGTTTGCATGCCCAAGGAAGCGTGGACGGCGTTCCTTGACTGGCGGCTCCGCAAAGCCGGACAGACGAGCACAGGCGGTTTCTGCCTTAAGGCTCCATGTTTGACGGCTGCGCCATTGTAAGGGAAGAGACACAGAGAAATAGACACAACGCCTGTTGACTAGGCCGGCTGTTCTATTCTGCTCGCTTCGTCGTTCTCTTCTCTTCGCCAAGCCGATCACGCGCCCGTGCCCGAGCGCGCCGCTGTCTTCTTACAAATATATATATATATTGACTTATCTATTTTATTTATTTATGTACGGTGTATTCGTCAAACAATCCAAGAATATGCTACCCAGCGGAGTGTGGTCGTCGCCCTTTAAAGGCTGGAGGACGCGGCAGCGTTGAGGTAAGGCAATACTCGTGATACTTGTGGAGAAGTAAGACATACTACAACTTCTGGAGAGCTATTCTCGATGCGTTCATCCAAAGGAGATATCACAGTCCATTTCGGCAGAGCGCATTCAGTTACTCGAAAAAGCGGTGAGCCGTGATATCACCTCGCTATTGTCCACGTCGCCGCACCGAACGCGCCAGCACATTCTTAGCGCAAGAAGAGAGTGGACTAAATGCACAGAAACAGGAACTCTTAAGTCTGAATTTGAACATGAATGTGTCCCAGATGTTTGTGAACAATGCAGGGAATCCGTAGCGAGCTTACAGCTGCGTTAGACGGGCGGCCGCATTAAATCTAAATCGATGGCTAACACGATCAAAAGATATGTGCACCGAAAATCGGATCTCTGAGGGCTGCGCTCGTTGTATTGAAGCGCATGCCATCCCTATCATTTGTTTCGAGAGTGTTTGAAAGCTTCGTGATGTCATAATGGCCCTGCATAACAAGAGCCGGAAACAGGGGGCTTCTCGCCGAGCTCCCGCCATTCAGTGCCGGCTGAAATGGACAGTCCATTACATAGACACTCGAGAAGAGCTCCTCCGGCGAAGGGCTGTATTTTATTTCCAGATTCCCCTTTAGCATTAAAAGAAAAGACTAACGGCAGCGCGCCGCAATTATGGTGCGGCGGCGGCGCGATCTCTCTTGGGACTTCGGTGGCGGCGCGAGCGGTGTGACCAAAAACAGGCGGCGGCGGGCGGCGGCGCGGCGCGGCGCGGCGCGGCGGTGCGGTGCGGCGCGGTGGCGTACAGGTCCAGCGGCGAGTGGTGTAAGCTACCCAATATCGTGGCGTCGACAAATCACAAAGATTTCGTGAGTTTGCTAAACGGCATATTTTTGACAGCACGTACCGTCTATTCTGACTTGCAGAACCTACGCTGCTTAGTGTAGGTTCGTGTAGTTGTAGGCGCCCTGAAGTGAGGAGTCTGAAGTAACCTGTTCGTTTACTGACACATATGTTTATTCACTGCAGAATGCAATAATCTCGATGCTATTGACTACTTTACCGTGGGATGTTCGTGAAGTTTACCCGTATAAGTCAGCTAAGAGAATCGAATCACTAGGCACAATGAAGAAAAATATTGCAAATGTGGAATACAAAAAAAAAATCCGGCAGATCCCACACAGTGTTGGAATCAATTTCATGCGAAACAGGCAGCGAGTATCAGCCTATGCGCGAATATTTGTGCTTTGAGCCAATCGCTATGAGGTGGATCGACGTATTTGTGTAACCTTAAGCAGTTGCGCAGATGTCGCAGCCTTAAATCGAAACGCCGATTACGCTGGCGGGTAGCCCATGGTCCGATGTAACGTCGGCGCTCACGTGACAACGGAGACGCCAGTTTTATAGAAACGAAATGCGTGCTGCATTGGGATGATGAGCGTACCATCAGCAAGCCGTCGTCGACATATTCCACCGGGGATCGATCAACGCTTCACTTATAGCTTGTAGGGTCATAGGTGCACATATGTAATGTTTATAACAGTGTTATCAAAACAGATAGCCAGCACTGTAACGACAACTGTCGTTCCTTGTGTAGGAAGACTGTATAGGGTTTTTTTGCACAGTATGAAGCACTGGTGTGCCTCTACAAGTCATGCGTTGTATTCAGGCTCGAGCCGTGATATTCATTATTTGTGTCGATCGGAATATTTCATCCATCGACAGCGTTGCCGACGCTGGCACCGCATATTTCAGCGACACGGGTTTTCGCGTTAAGATTTCCAGTGTCTGGGTAGATATAGACTGTGAATAACCTGTGGCGTTACCTACATACCACGGGCCACGTATACTGCTATGTGCCACGTGTGACTTGTTGAAAGGATTTCATGATCTAGTGCGACAGGGAAATCACGTTATTCATGTGACGACCCCCGAGTCATATTACTCTAACAGTCACGTCGTCCTATGTCAATTTTGGTGTATACGTAGTTAAGGACACGCCGCGACAGCACGAAAACGTAGGCGGATAGATAGATAGATAGATAGATAGATAGATAGATAGATAGATAGATAGATAGATAGTAGATAGATAGATAGATAGATAGATAGATAGATAGATAGATAGATAGATAGATAGATAGATAGATAGATAGATAGATAGATAGATAGATAATAGAAACGATCGTAGTTCTTTTGGCTCGCTAATAAATGCTTCGCATTTAAAACTAGATTTCGAATCGTACTTTTAGAGCATAGAATTTCAAGGTGTCTTTATAAACAGGCCAGATGCTGCATGCCCCTTTTACAAATACCCCATGCTTTTTATATGTTCTCTGCTGCAGGCGTAGTAGCCGAATGTATTACATATTTCCCCTAAAAAGGGGTCGTGAAGGTAATAACCGAACTGAACTGAAGAAGAAGTTCATTCAGAAAGGGACGAGAGTGGTGCTGTTGTTGGAGAAACTGTGGTTCAGATCCCTAACTAGTGTCCTTTGCATCTAGGGCAGAAAGATTGTTACCTTGGAACAGCCGGAAAAAGTTGTTCAAAGAAATAAAATGCTTCATAAATTCAATACAGCCTTCTCTTGACTGCAGTCCGAATACAGCAGTTTACACAGGTGTCTAGTTTGCCTTTGCTTTTCCTTTTCTCCTAATTGTAGGTCAAACCTGGTTCTTCAATATTTAGGAACAAGCTTCCTGAATTTTCGTTTCGCGCTCTATTTCGTGAGTGTTATTGTGAGTGCTTCTATTTAAATTTCCTTCATTTCATTTAAATTACTTACCCTAAGGGCCCGAGAAGGGGCATTACATAGGTGGGGAGATGACAACAGTACATTCGTGAAGCCAATAGAAGTTAACAAGTAAGGAAAAAAATGGAAACAAAATGGAAACAGAATGTAATAAAAAATGAAAACACAATGTGATAATTCAAAGTAAGGTACAGTAGTATAGGTGTGATTAATAAGTGCATGGAATAGTACAAAGGTAGCAGGAAAAAAGAAGAAATGAATGCATAGAATGACCGAAAATTCAGAATGAGACAGAATTCAGCTAGATGGGTGGGTAGGACTGCGCACTAAGGCGAGAGAGTCAATCAAATTGGAAGGAAGGTAATTCTTCAATGTTTCCAATGGTACGCGGAAGGGCGTTCCACTCGGAACGCTCTTCGGCATATACAAACATGGTACTATGCTAACTATACCAACATTGAAAATGATCTATGCGAAAAGCCGATGAAACTGACTGGAAAACAATATGATGAGAAACCCGGACATTACTACGGAAGAACCGCTACCAGCCTGTATTCCCGCTTTCTAAACATGCAGTCAAATGAAAACTGGAACGAGGCTGCGAGGGAAAAGCTAGTCCAACCGAGCTAGTTTGTTTTTTCATTTGTGCCTGCAAAAATACCTTGCCCCAACAGGAACCGAGCCTGTTTAGGTCGGCGACAGTATTTGTACAAATGTTATTTTCGTAGTTTCCTGATTCAAACTTTTGCCAGTGAAACATCAGAGGGATAAAAAAGTAAAATATATAAATTAAAATGATATAGCATTTGATAGTGTCTCAGATACCGCAGATGTCACGCACATGCCCTTATTTGGAAGGGCAGTTCTTTTCATGAGTTTTATATTTTATAGGATCGCCACTGATTTGGGTTGGTTGCGAATATTCACGTCTTGATTTCTATTATTTAGCTTTTAATGGAATAATGCCCGCTACTATAAACGTGCTTGTTATTTGCCAACGCGCGTGAATAGCAGAAAAAGAAGAAAAGCTTCATCACCATGATAGAGATTAGGAATGTAAGAAAGGCAGGGAGGTTAACCAGGGCTGAGCCTTGTAGGTTACCCTGCATTGGGACAACACAAGACCAGTGTTGTCCTTCTAGGTTCGAAACAAAGGACAATACAGCGCTTGTATTATTTGTATCGTGTTCGTCCTTTCAACTGGTGTGCGCTGCCACGGGCTGTAATGATCAACCAACTATCCCAGCAGTGAACTTTAATAACTAGGATAGATTGATAATCCCTGCCACGGGGTTCTAGTGGTTATGGCGCTCGACTGCTGACCCGAGGGCTGCGGGATCGAATTGCCGGCCGCGGCGGCTGCATTTGCGGTGGAGGCGAAAATGTTTGAGGCCCGTGTACTTAGATTGAGGTGCACGTTAAAGAACCCCAGGTGGTCGAAATTTCCAGAGCCCTCCACTATGGCGTCTCTCATAATCAGATGATGGTTTTGGGACGTTAAATCTCAGACATTAATATAATATTATTATTAGATTGATAAGTTTCCCTAGAAACGCCACCTGCTTCAGAACTTTCGACAATTTGGTTAATGTCCCTAGCGAAACAGGTGCTCCTAGGCCTCTTTAATTAAAATCGCTATCGCACATTGTAGCGGAGCGCTTTAGAAATATTATGGAAGCGAACTATTGAGGTAAATGTTCGATTCAATTAGTACTTCTCAGAACTGCAACCCTTCACACGTGAAGGGTATATTATATATATATATATATATATAATAGTTTCCCAGACGTGGCGCTCGCACACCGCAGATTTTGCTGACAAAATTTGTGCCTTTTTCCTGTGCCACATGGAGTTTTCAGGCGAAACAGCTTTGCTCGAAAAACATGTTGACGATCGTGGCGCCCCCTCGAAGTTCGCTTGAATTTGTTAAACTGTGCCTAAAAGAAAAAATACGCATAAAATCTATTTCGGTGTGGTGACCTTTGAGACAGCGCTTATGGTATTGCAGAGGTTCTGTTCAGGTGTCCGCCTTATTATTTCCGAAATGTTGTGTTTCAACAACCAGCTACGCATTTTCAAAAACTACAAAAACATTCAAAGTTCATGACTTTTTCTCGAGCTTTCCCGAACTCTCCCTAACAAATCCTAATAATAGTATGATTTTCAGGAAAGTGTATTTTAGTACCAAAATATTTGGGGGTGAAATTAGACTTGAAATATTCCCCAAAAATTGTGAAATTAGAGAAAATATGCGATATGACCCATGTTTGACCGTATTTTTCATACAGATGCGGTTCAAGTAGAAATCCTCGTCATAAGGCGTTTGATAGAAGACTTCATCGCAGTGTAATGAAGAAAGTCCAATCAAATCATCATTTGTTTAATGAGGAAAATAATTTTTGAATTTGGCCCTCCGAACGCGCCCTGCATTTCATTTTGTTGCCACTTCGCCGCAAAGCTATGTGGTCGCCTTGCAGCTGACACTCGTCACAGGCGGCGGCAAGATCCGAGATGTATGTCAGTGGCTCGTAAGGGCTCGAAAATTTTGCCGCGTTGATGTCAGGGCTACGAGTAATGAATTCGCGCTACAATGGAGCTTGCTTGGCGGGCCAATGGGATGTATGGTCACACCCGAGAGGTGCTTATGGCGTCGTTGGTAAGTTGTGCTACGGGGCCGTCTGCACAACTAGCATACACATAGTGAAAGAAATAAATGCATATTTTATTATTACACTTTTTCCGTGGTGTACGGCATACAATATATATATATTATATATATATATATATATTATATTATATATATAATATATATATATATAATGCGTGTCTCTGTGTTCCTTCAATGCAACTGTGCATAAGCGCCGCTTAGCCTTGTATCTCCTCTGGTTCGTCATATTGTTCGGCGCCGTGAAGCACGAATTACGTGCGTTCCTAGTATACCGCCCTTCTGGAGTATGGTGTTGCAGTTGGTGTGGATGGAAGCAATGCTCTTTCCAGGCACACCAACTGGCATACTTAACAACGTCGTCCAGCGTGCCAGTGAACTGCTCAGACCGTTAATGAATAGTACGTAGGCACTTTCCGGTGACTGAAGCTGCATCTCACGAGGAGCGCCTGATTCACCTCTGAGAGAAAAAAAAAAAAAAAAACACGACCCCTATTATTCTGTACTGGGGAGCACCTCGGCGACAGACAAACTTGCAAAGGTTAAAAAAGTGAGTGCGCCGGTTGTTGCTGCCGGAAGACTTGTAATTTCGGCGTGGCGTACCAGTGATTGACGCGAACAGTATTCACCTCTTTACAGAAAGTTACAAGACTGTAGGATTGGGCGTGTTGGTTGCAACATGATTATGAGTGCAAAACAGCGCAGCCGACAGTAGGGAACAGAAGAGAGTCAGCGCTCTGTGTCCTCTTCTGTCCTCCTGTCGGCTGCGCTATTTTGCACTCGAAATTTACAGAAAGCCTGCATGGATGCGAAGCGTATAGATCAGTACCGATTTAGTCTCACAGTCCAGCCGGGTGAAGTAACAGCTGTAACGCTCCAGTGAGGCCCTGTGGAGGCGTTTCTTTGTTAACGAGGGGTGCGAAACTTCGCGTAATCTTCAGCCAACAAAGCTGCCCTCTTCGCACTAATACCGATGATGCACGCGTGTATCTAATCAGGACGCCGGTATGAGCGTCTTGGGCATCGACATGGAAATACGCAAAGGTGACGGAGGGCATGTGATGCGGAATAGAGCTACGAGCTATTTTCTGACAAGGTGGGGGGTTTGGTTGGTTGCCTGTGAAATGCGAAGTGGGTCAGCTGCTCAGAATCGGTCATTAGAAGTCCGCATTAGTGGATTTCGAAGTGGCAAGCAGTGTTTCTCGCACAGCAATACCGAGGAATGACCGAGATGGCACTCGACTACCTCTTGGAGGCGCGCACGAGAGCATTCACGTGGCTGCGTACGACCTGGCAGGTAGCCGCAGCGGAAGACTCACTTCATCTTAGTTACTGGCAATTATTTGCCACTTCGACACACAGCTTCATCATTAAAACCATTGGCTTCGTTTTCAAACGATCGTTTCACTGGTATCCATCATGAAATAGTGCACTAACACGAATCAGAAGGCCCGCTGGTTGGCAACTGTATATCTACGGTGATAGAGGTACGGCGTTTCAAACACGACTAATCATTTGTTATTGGCATGCCATTTGGTTTGATATGCATCATGACGTGGTGCTACACAGGTTGGCGGCAGAAATGTCTGATTACTGACTTACTGCCACTATTGATTCGGCAATGTCGCCTTGTGACCATGACGATTCATCGAACCACGCAAAGACATTTCGTTTGGTATGCATGGTGGTTGATTCAGAAACATCAATCACTCTAACTTAAGAGCGAAAAATAGTTATCACTAGTGGCACTAGAATTTTGTAATAATGACCACTGTTTCATGAGGTATTAGGTGTGCATCATGAGAGCAATCACTTTGTGAAAGACATCATTAAACGGGCGTCGGAATGGTGTCGGGTATCACTAGTGATTAGGCAGCGTGGTTAGCAATTTCCTCGCAACAACACATGCCATTTTTGTACATGGAGGTTGTCTAACCGTACGACATAACTTACATCAGAATACCAACATGAAAACAGAGAACTGATGATTTAGTGTGCGGATGGTCAAGGCAAGCCCAAGGATTGGGTAAGCATGTGCTAATAAATGAGAGAACAACATTTACTTCCTGAAATAACAAGTGAAAGCGATGTTCAATCTTGGAGCTCCTTCGGCCAGGCGCCGCCGTGTTTCAAGTGATATTGACTGTGACTATACGTCATGGTTCACATGACATGGTCTTTGTGATTTTGTGGCCCGTTCGTTAACTTGATCCGTACTAAAATTGAAATGGCATGCCATGACACTATATGACGAGTATAAGGACAGGTCGTAACATCAATATTGTCATGGATGTTCTATACCTCATGATTAACATGATACGGTGCCTTGCTGTCCATGCCGTTTCACATACTTGGTGTAAACTGATTTGGCTTGATAAGACATGAGTGTATATAACGAGCAAAAACGACAGGTCGTACTATGGAAATCATGTGGAGCATGTCGTGTATGTCACGATTTACATCAGACAATTTGTGGTGCTCTCGCGGCCGTTTTATCTACTTGTTATATAGCGAAATTTGCGTGGCATGAGCTTTACAAAGACACATGACTGGACACGTGGAATATATATACCAAACTATAGTCTCATTAGCTAGGTGTATGAATGAATATACATACATGCATGCATGCATACCACATATACGATAAGGGACAGCGTGTCAGGGAACGAATGCCCTGATTTCTCAAACAGCCGAAGAGCGCGTGGTATGGAGCGCTTCGCTAATTAATTGGCACTTCAACATGTGCCATGGTACGTAGAATATGTTGGATTTTTTACATGTTCTCCATAGCAACAGCACCAGTTTATTTTCCAGGATGCTCATCTAATCTGCTCTTTCAGCTGCGCTCCCACGCGAGAGCTTTATCAGTCTTCGCGGTATTTATTGCACTGCGTTGAATTGTAAAAAGCATGGAGCATCAACTTACTCTTCAGCGCCCAGTCTGATCCATAGCTCAAGTGTTGTAGGTATAAAAGAAAGTCGTCTCGGCACGTCAAGCTTAGTTCGATCTCTGGAGCTTCCATGAGGTGTTTCTGGAGAGTGTCGAGCGTATGCTCCGTTTTCGAGAAAGCCAAAGTCGACATTGTAGCTTCAGTTAGTACGTACAGTGCTAGCACGACTACATTTAACTGAGCTAGGTGAAATGCAGAAGATGCCAATTTTGCGGAAGCCATGGTTATTCTGCGGTGTCATGGATAGCAATAAGTACGAGGCGAATGTGCGGCTCAAGGTGTGCACCCCTTTTCATAGGAACATGCGGGCCGTCGATAACAGAACTGCGGCTCACTTCAGAGAAGTGCACATATGGTGCTTACGCGGTAGATGTAGGTCGAGGAAATGTAGGGGCTTCTTTGCGAGATTTATGCGCCGTAGAACATCGTTGCGTTGATAAACATTTTGTTCTTGTCTGTGTGTGGAGTTCAAGACCACAAGACAATATAACAATCAGAATTGAAGCAGCGATTCATTGGCGTTTCAGCACGTCTGCATTCAACTCTGAGAAAAATTGTAAAGTCCCAAGCAAACTTGGCCGACCATCGCTTTTTGGCCAATGTCACCCCTTGCTTGGCTACACATGCGGTGCCGACCTAACTGCCCGTGAAAGCATGGCCAGTAGACGGGCCGACCGATGCTGCTGACCACAGCGGCACATATGGCTCACTGCACCGGCACTAGCTTGGCCGCCGACCATGGCACGAGGTAGCAGGCCGGTGTAGCACCGAGCGCGCCGTTATTGGTCGGCCGGAGAGGTCGTGTGTACGTCGGGCCAGCCTTAGTGGCCAAGCGCGCTTGCGGACTACCGTTCTTTCTGTTTTTTGTTTTCTTTTCGCTTCGCGGCCGCCATAGTTTCGCCTCTTCGCCTTCTCTGCAGCGCGCAATGACGCGGGCATGCGATCACGTTGTTGCAAAAGTAAGGTATCTCTGGTTTGAACTTTGCAACATGGGTCACATGGAGTCAGGTGTGAGAATCATTGGTTCCTTAAACAAATGCTAAACGCATAGTGAGCCCAAAAGTTTAGTAATGTTTTTTTTAGCCGCGAATATTTTCAGCACGATTTCAAACAAAGAATAACGGGACGAAACGTTCAGTTTGGGGGGCCAGCGCCGCCCGGAAAGTACGCCTATTCTTCCGTATTGGCCTATGACCTAGTACTGGCAACGTGGTAATGAAGTTCCCGCGCATAGAAGACAGAGCACGTCCTCCATTGCTCAGAAGATGTATACTTCATATACCAAATGAATGTGTAGTGCACAAGTATATTCCATGGCACTATGCCATGCTTTTCGTGCGCCAAGAGCACAGCAGGAAACATATTTGCGTTATCCTAATATTCTGACAAACTCCCCAAACGGTCAGAAACGTATGGTGACCCTGGACATCCAAGGCACAGTAACCATCTCAGACGGGGGCTGCAAAACAACGCCAAACAATTAGTTTCACCCCCAGCGCCAATCATGTTGGACTCGCTACCAACGAGACAAGGAGCAGCAGCCGCTTCCCTCCACATTGCGGTAGAAGCGCTAAAGGAGACGCGCCGGTTCTCAAGGAATATTACATCGAGTATCGCCCGTAACGTGATCCCCTCTTCAGGGCGCGCGTTCATGTAACGTGGGAAAGTTATAGCAGCGCAGGCGCACAAATATAGTCAGCAAATAACCTGCGTCTTAGAGGCCATGTTGGGCCGACTTTGCGAATAACAGAAGTGTCAAGGAGTGATTCGAATGCCAATTATGTCTGCGTGGTGTATTTTCATCCTCTGTGCATGCACAGCCTGCGCTGTTTTTTTTTTTCCTGAACGTCATCTGTATCACACTCCTCCATTCACCATTCATTATAAGGAAACATCAAATACATTGTGAAAATCTTCTGCTCTGGCTATACGCATCCTTTTTGTGTTGTGCTCGTATAGAGGGCTCAAACATTTCACAATGAATTCTAGTTCTCCTTTCCGTTTTACGGCGAACCGTCGTATATTTTACTCTGTGTATATAATACTTCCAAATCCATTGTGCATATGCTTGATGGCAAAAGATTGTTAGCGGAGAAAATGTATAGTAGCCACTTTTAAAGTTTCGCGTCTTTCACTTGACTAGGAGAAAGTGAGTGTCTGCTGTTGTTCTGTTTTCCCTGGAGGGAACACTGAAGTCCCTGGATATTTTTGGGAAAGTACCGTCTTTCTTTTAACCGAGCCGCCAGGCCGAGCACCCTCCTCCCGCCTTCCATCTCCCCGCTTCACGGGCCGTCGCCCGGCAAACGCGCGCGAACCTCTTTTTTTTTTTCTTACGTTTTCATTTTTCGCCGAACCCGACATCGCGGTCACCAACGTTGCGCGCGTTATCATCGTGACATAGCATTCTTGATATGAAAGTGGCGCTGGCCGGGTTATAGGGCCGGCGCCCGCACGGTGGCCGTTTGGGAAAGGATATATGGTTTGGACACTTGGGAGATGAGGGTTGGACACTTTGGAGAGGATATGGAGGAGAGTGTCGCTACTTTCTATTATTAAGGGACTTTAGGGAACACTGCGTTTTCCCGCCATCTCGCGGCCAGCACGGGAAAGAAATTCGATACCCGCTTCTCGTCGCGAGCGCGCCGCGCATTCACCGCTGTGTGAACTTAAGAGGGCGAGTGTCTTCGTCGAACTGCGCCGACCCACACGCACCGAAAGATTTCGGCGGGTGAGAAAGGGAAACGAGACAAGGGATAAGCGGATCGAGCGCACCCCTCCACCTTCTCGCCCGTCGAGATCTTCGCGTCATATCACAGGAACCTTGATATGACGCGTAATTGCGCAAGTAGCACAAGGAAAAAAACAGTTGTGCAACATAAATGTATAGCTTTTTCGCTTTTATATTTGTTTCTTGCACGTGTAAAGATATTTTCTTAGACAATCAGTTGAAAATTCGTGAAAGAACATCGCGCCACCGAGCGACACAACTGAGCGACACCTACGATATGACGTCATCGCCAGATCAGCCATGGCACTTATCGAAGAGGGGCCGTTCTCATGCCTGTTTCGGTGGCATCTGTTTTTCCTTATTCACTCCGAAAAGTCGTGGTATTGAGCGATATTTTGTGTGACAGCGGTGCTTTTCAGCACGGCAATACGGTGTGGACTGCTGCAGATGTCGACAGCAAGGTGAGAACCCTCACTTTCGTGTCCCTCGATGTACTGCGTAGTAAGGTTGTTACCCACGCTAGTGCCCAGTTAGGCTTAGGGTACGTTGGATGTTGTAACTGCGCCATAGCGAGGAATCGGGCGCTTCGACGTAAACTTATGAAAGGTTCGTGACGATTTCATATCCCCAGGTGCGCATTTCTTTGGCACTCGCGTTATCAGGTGACGATGGTTCGGTGTAAACTAATCAACTAGCGTGTTGAAAACGCAAGGAGCGTTTAAAGCGATCAAGCGTAACGCGCGTCGCTCACGTTTTTTAAAACGCCTGGTGCAAGATAACTTGCAGAAGTGCGAAAATAGGTACCGCGTACCTCGAAAATTATCGCTTCGGCACGATGGGAAAAGGTTTCTCCCCGCGCATTTATTTCGAGCTTTTGTAAACGTTTTCATCTGACATAACGTGCCGGTTGGGGCAGTATTACATACGTGGCATTTTATCGCGGATACCAGATATGCGTACTCGTGGGTTTGAAGGCGCATAGAATAAGGTAGTGTAATGTAACGCTTTATATCATGAGAGCATAGAGCACTCCTCACAATGCGATGTTGCGAGGTTCGTAAAAGAAAATTGCGATTGTTTCTAATTCCACGCGTTAAACGGTTGTGCCCTTTCGCGTCTCCTCGTAGTTTTCCCATTTCGATTTTTTGTTCGGCTGACGCAGACCAGTGGAGCTTCTCGAGGCAACAAACGCATTGTACTTTGGTGCGGCTACAACGCGAGAGGGCAGGTTGCATTGAATAAACATTGGCTTTGTGTTTTTTTTTTCGCTATTTTTTTACCGTGGCAAATAAACATCACAAGGCGTCTTCCGTCTATTTTCCGGAATTGCGCGTAACTTAGAGGGCAGCTTCAATGACGGCTCGTGACTAATTCTTGCAGCCCCGTGTATTCTCTTGATAAAAAAAATTCTCACATTGGCCATTCAGAAATGTAACCCAGAGACCGGCTGTAGCGATAAGAAAAAACAAGACAAAAAATAATGACGGACGTAGCAAACCTGCGCGTGCAAGGAACCAAAACCGAAACTTGCGAACATTATAAGCTCATAAGCAACGACTTGGCGTCTCAATGCATTTCACGAGAGGGGTAGTTCTCTCTCAATTCCCTTGCTCTCTATTCGGCCGCATGACTGATAGGCAATGTCCATTCTACGCAGTTTCCCTTCCTCTATGGGCGCGCTTGTTCTTCACTGACGCTTTCTGGTGAGAGACTCTCCTTCCAGCCGCCCATGCTAACGGCTCGCATAGCACTCTTTGGTCGCATCGTCTACTCCGTGGTTTTTCGGCGGCGGCGTCCGCCCCTTTGGCGCCCCACTCGATAGCTTGAAATTGAAAACAGCAGTCAATACCAATTGGAATGAAATAAATAAAAATTTTGTAATATCTGATCGGCAGCAAAACTAATTCCTATGTACAGTCAACCACAAAAGTTTACGGACCACGCGAGCGCCTGGCCAAGAGCCTCTTCGCGACATTTCCGCTACGTCAGCGGTGATCGACAGCAGCGCAGTGCCCGAGACGCATCCCTCCCTTAATCGATGGCCTGTCTGTTTTTTGACGGGGTAGAAATATTTTTCGCCTTTCACTTTTTCACGAGACGCGCTCTTTGGCAGCCGCAGTCTATCCGCATAACTGTTATCAGTCGCAATCTTTCTCACAAAGTGATACCGACCCAACGGCACGACGTTCGAGGCACGCCGTGATATCTTGATCCTGCTATCAAAGAAGTGTGACGGTCATACTGCAGATAAGCGCTTTGCGTGAAAACTGCGAACTAACAACGCGCTGCGCGGCATTAGAAGATTGAAAGGCCAGTGAATAACAATAAGACCCATATCCGGCCCAGCGTTGTGGTCGACGGTAGATGGCGCACCGCTAGGTGGCGCGGACGGGCAGTTTGGCACGCGCTCGCGTGGTCCGTAAACTTTTGTGTTTGACTGTACATGTAATTCACATTTGACACGGCCGGCTTACAGTCTCGTGCACCGGAACATTAAAATTGAGTAAATTAAGCTACGCTGAGGTCGAAGGAGCGTAAGGTAAATAGCTTACGAATATCGTTAATAAAATTACGCAACTTGCGGCGTAGGTGCCCTAATTGCCTGGACAACTTACGCATATATGCATGCAGTGTGTGTTCGTCACGTCAGAGTGACGCTTAGATTATTAACAACTAGATATCTGTGTCGAGGATCTTGCAAAATAGCAGTGTATTTATATGTTTAAAGCGCTTGGTATGCTTGCTTCTTAGTATGCTTGTGCAGCAGTAATTTTCTGGAAACTGTTTGTATTATCGTAACTATGGGTTCACAATTTGTGCATTACATGGATTATTGTTGCCGTGTCCGTTCTGAGCAGCTTCCGGAAGCATCCCTGTCCACTGTAGGAAAAGTCGTGAAAGGTGGCTCATTGGCGCGAGTGATGTAGACGGCGGTTGTAACAGGAGGCGACAGAAACGGAAGACGACATCAGTTTAGAGTCACCTTGGCACACGCAATGCACCTCGACCGAAGGACATTTGTTTGACTAATGTTAAAAAAATTAATTGTGATCTCTAAAATTATACTTGTATCCGTCTGATTTTTATTGATCGAAGCGCTTGCTTGGGTAGGTGCCAATGTTTGATACAGCGTCAGGAGCAGTTTATTTGCCAATTTTAGGGCCACGATGTGTACACTCAAGTACAATTGGGCTTAGTTGTCTTTAACAGTGGAAACAAGCATATTTGTGCGAAATTATCTCGTTATCATTACTTATCCTTTGAAGCATTATTTCAGCGCAAACGTTTTCAATTCATCTCGTTTGCCTCAAGCGTTGCGTAAAATTGCAAAAGTGAAATTAATATTGCTTATACACCCCCCCCCCCAAAAAAAAAAACTGACCCCCTCCGCGGTCGAAATAATATATACTTGCACGAAATAAATGCAGAATGTATGGCGCTGAATAACGGCAAATGAGCGTTGCCTGGCCGTGCTTTTGTCATAGTTGACAAGTGCTCAGGACGCGTGCGGCCCGAGGTAGGCACTGCCATGTCTACGACATCGGCCGGACGCCGTTGGCCGACCAGCTGCCGATGGTCGGCAAACAGCCCGGCCATTTGCAAACAACGACATCGGCTCTACCGAACTTGCCGACGTCGGGCCGGTCATATTTTGAACGGCCACGGACATCGGGCCTACCATTTGCCGAGCCCGTTTTGTCCATTAGGGTGTTCATATGTTTTTATACCCGTTTACAGCTTTTTCATCTATCTAACTTGTTTTAACCGGAACTTCCGGATTTAGACTAGGTCATTTTCTATGCTTACAATCCAAACACTAGGTTCGGTATCATAGGCTTCTTGGTATCTGTGTCATATTTCCGCCGCTTTCTCAGACGTTGCTCGAACGAGTATTCCCCTGACAGTCTTATTGCAGAAAAGGTGATAAGGGGTTGGATTTGGGACCGACATAAACGGCCGTATTTTTTGGGAATGTGCCACACGTGACGGGGATAAAATGTTTTATGACGTACGAGGCAGACAGGCCATGTTATTCATATCGTGATATGCCAGTCATGTTTGCCATACAATAGTGTCCTAATGACAATTTGGTATATACCAAGTTAGGCACATGACCGCGAGAGTACCCATAATAGAGACAGACAGACAGACAGACAGAGAGACAGATAGATAGATAGATAGATAGATAGATAGATAGATAGATAGATAGATATAGATAGATGAGATAGATAGATAGATAGATAGATAGATAGATAGATAGATAGATAGATAGATAGATAGATAGATCTATGCGATGCTACGATGTAGAAGACAGCCTGCCTTTACGTGTTCGGCCCTAAGGACCAAGCTCACCTTTGTGGCTGGAATGCCGTGCCGTGGTACGTTCGGTTGCACGTCCTCCAAACGCTCCACGAGGCTTGTACTACCGCTCGCTTGGGTATACCAAAATCTCAGCGAGTGTCTCAGGACATTTCTGGTGGCGCCACTTGCACGACAGAGTCTTAACAAATTCGTGACCGCGCGCATTCCCATCGACAGTATGTTATCTATGATTCCAAGTTCAAATTTGGCTCTCTTTCAGCGCTTCTCGACAGCTAACGCCATCAAAAGGTAAAAGAGGAACTATTTTACCAGTTTCGCGTATGAGTGTATTTTTCCCGCCTCGGGAGGATTTTTAAAGCTCCTTCGCAGTCGGGGAGGTGAGCGCTTTTTTTTCCATCATGCTGTCGACTTCGGTCGCGGCTGCTCCACGGGAACGGCTAATTTCGACGGATTCCGATGAATCTGAGTGTGATTCTCAGGATGATGATGGTAGCATCACAGACACGGAACACGACTTCGGTTCTTGAGACTTAAGTGCGGACGGCGAAACTGCGTCAAAATGCCCCGGAACATTATCACGTAGCATTGCTAAAGATCGCTCCCCCTCGGGACTTGTGTCACTGTCACGACTTAGTGAAAACGTATCCGGCGTGTTCTAAAGGTTCTTAGCTATTATCTGCAGGGCGTAAACTTCGTTTTGGTGGTGCCTTGGCGCCGTCTGCAAAAAGAGTGAAGTTTTCTCAGGGAAGGCGGTTCGGGGGGGGGGGGGGGGGGGTGGATTTTGTTCTAGTGCTCCGGAGTGCCGCGCAGCGAATTCATCGTGCTGTTTTTCACCGCCTAAGTAATCAAGAGATATGCAATCACACAAATTAGTGTGCTGGATGCATATATTCGAAAAGCAAACGTACAGTGAGGGAGATCAATTCCGTCCTACCTCTAACTAAGATAGATTTACCAGCGCAAAAAAACATGACATTTAAGAAGGACACACACGCATAGCGCTGCACTCACAACTGATTTATTACTTCGAACGCAGGGCCTTCTTGTAGGCACGGGTCGAAGCAACAGAAAGATAGCATCAAGAAAAGTCTATAGGAACCACGTGACACTGCTTGCCGAAAAGACAATCTACCGACGGTAACGGCGCAGTGGAAAATTCGTACGCCACAAAGTACGCCCCCGATATGAAAGAAGTGATAGTATAATTGATCTTAAAATGTACCGGAAAACACGTTAAAGCCAGAGAAGCTGAGGCAGCACACAAGAAAGATAATAAGGTAGAAAACGTTAAAAACTAAAATGAACTATAAAAATGTGTAAAGCACGTGGTAAAAACTATTGTGTAAAGCACAGGGTAAAAACTATTAAAAAGGCATGCGCCGTAGGTAGCTTACTTCCTTTATTTGAGAGGGAAATGGAAGGCCTGCAGATACATTTGTCACCAAGCCTCTGGATTTCGGCTACCCCCAAAATCTCTCTACAATTTGCTGGCTATGCCTGGCCAATACAGTGCAACCCTCGAAATGCGGGGAGCAGCCGCAGTCTCGGCAGTGCATCGCTAAATGACTGCAGGCGACCGCTGACAGGTTCTGCTAGTGCTCTCTGAGACGTACGTTGAGCCACCTGCCCGTTTGCCCAACATAGTACTTGCCGCATGAGAGTGGCGCGGAGTACACAACTCCTTGCTCACACGACACAAAGGGATGGCGGTGCTTTGTTTCGCACACGTCCTTGTTCCCAGAGGGAGCGTTCACCGTTCGGCACAATCTGGAGAGCTTTTTTAGTGCCAAGACACACAAGGTAGATTGCCCATTACGCGCAATTGTGTCCGAAAATGGAACGTGGCAGAAAGAAGTAGCTAGGTTCTTGCAAAGCAAGTTAAATCTTCTTGAAGTAGATGACCCCTTCAGAATTAGGAATTCTGAACAAGTGATTGTTTATTTGAAAGAAAATAGTGAGAAAGGATAGCTGGCCTCTTTCTTTGATGTTAAGGACCTCTATTTTTCACTGCCCCACGAACAACTGCTAGGTTGTATCGAAAGCAGCATTGATAGCTATGGCGCTATAGCCTTTCAGAATGAAACGGGTGTTTCCAGTGTCGGTTTTCTGGAACAGCTGGAGTTTTATATCAAGTCAACCTTCTCAAAATGTGTGGATGTTTTGTATTTACAGCGGACTGGTGTATGTATAGGTTCTTCAGTAGCGCCTGTCCTCAGCGACTTGTATTTATCCAGTCTAGACAGAGTGTTGGACGAGCGGTTACGGGAGACAAAGGTCGCACGAGTATTTAGATTCGTAGACGATTATCTAGTTCTGTTCGATACAGATCATACACAATTTGAACCAGCGCTTAATGGTGTGCTGACCATTTTCCATGAATGTCTAGCGCCTCTTGTGGTGACGCGTGAAGTGCCACAAGATTCGTGCATCCGCTTTTTGGACCTCAAGCTAAAACTGGAGCCCAAACATGTATGTTGGCCGTATGAACCACGCACAGGGAAACCTTTGTTGCCATTTCACTCAGCGCACTCCAAACTTGTAAAGAGGGCATTGATGAGGGCTTATTTCACAAACGCCATGCGTAAGTCGTGCGAGCACTCTATTGGCACAAGCTTTTTAAGCAAACAGAGCGCCTGGCTTTGGCAGAGTACCCTACCCACGTGCTATCAGCCGTAGCGGAAAGCATGCTCAGAGGCGTGAAAAGTGCTGACCGGGTGCAGCAGCAGGTGCCACAACTCAAAGAAAGAGGGCCGTGGTGGTGCCGTGCATGCACAGGTTGTCACACAACCTGAAAAAGCTAGCCCAGCAGTGCGACATCAGGGTGGCATTTTCAGCCCTGATAAGCTCCCCAGGTTGTGCCGAGCGGTGAACGCTCCCTCTGGGAACAAGGACGTGTGCGAAACAAAGCACCGCCATCCCTTTGTGCCGTGTGAGCAAGGAGTTGTGTACCCCGCGCCACTCTCACGCGGCAAGTACTATGTTGGGCAAACGGGCAGGTGGCTCAATGTACGTCTCAGAGAGCACCAGAAGAACCTGTCAGCGGTTGCCTGCAGTCATTTAGCGATGCACTGCCGAGACTGCGGCTGCTCCCCGCATTTCGAGGGTTGCACTGTCTTAGCCAGGCATAGCCAGCAAATTGTTAGAGAGATTTTGGAGGCAGCCGAAATCCAGAGGCTGGGTGACAAATGTGTCAGCAGGCCTTCCATTTCCCTCTCAAATAAGGAAGTAAGCTACCTACGGCGCATGCCTTTTAAATGCGAATGTATTTCTTAGTGGGGGGTTGTCCTGCGTCTCTGGCCGGCGTGCGCACAGGTCTCTCCGCGAGCGCTCCTCCTCGCCCTTAGCAACAGCTGCGCCGCGCCTAGCAACCGGAGCAGGTGGTGAGGGGCGGAGGATAAGGAAGAGGAGGAGCGCGCGGACGTGTGATGGCGCTCGCATCGCGGAGCAGCGGAGGGTAAGGGAGAGGAGGAGTGTATAGGGTGAGGGCGCTCGCATCGCGGAGCTCGCTCGGCGGAGAGAGAGCTCGGGCGCTCCTCCTCTCTGCGCTCGGACCTATATATATCATGGGGGGAGCGCGCGCTTTGGTGTCTTGATAGCGATGGAAGTCGGTGAAGTCGAATATCTCGCGGCAACGATACCACTAGGACGAAGTGTGACACAATGCAACTCGAGCATTACGCCTCTACGTGCACACTCTCGTCTCTCTCACTAATTATCGCACACTCATCGGGTGCACACCAATTGCATTCGCATTTCCTCACGATCCCCTTAGGGGAGGTGCGGGGGATCTTCTTTTTAATAGTTTTTACCCTGTGCTTTACACAATAGTTCTTACCATATGCTTTACACATTTCTTATAGCTAATTTTAGTTTTAACGTTTTATACCCTTTTATCTTTCTTGTGTGGCTTCCTCAGCTTCCCTGGCTTTAACGTGTTTTCTGGTTCGTTTTAAGATCAATTATACTATCACTTCTTTCATATCGGGGGCGTACTTTGGGCGTACGATTTCGACTGCGCGGTTACCGTCGGTAGATTGTCTTTTCGGCAAGCAGTGTCACGTGGTTCCCATCGCTTCTTTTCGCTTGATATTATCTTTCTGTTGCTTCGACGCGTGCCTACAAAAAGGCCCTGCGTTCGAAGTAATAAATCAGTTGTGAGTGCAGCGCTATGTGCGTGTGTCCTCCTAAATGTCCTGTCTTTTTTGCGCTGGTAAATCTATCTTAATCATGAACCGACTCGCCCAAGCAGCCGCTTTAGCAAAGTCTACCTATAACCATCGCCTCTCTATGACTCTCACTGCGTTCGTCGGACTTCCGGTGTACATGGGAATCGTCCAAGCCCCACGCCTGCATGCCATTGTTCGACGACACATATTTCCAGGCCTTCTTTCACCGTCAGTGATGCCACGGAAAAGGTTCGAGGCGTTGCTTGCCTTTTGAGTGTCTTATCCGGAGCAGACGACCGTCGTTATCCCAATGGAAAATGTCACCTACGCGTGTCTTCCCTACTGCATCACGTTAACGATTCATCTGTGCAATCTTTTTCACGCTTCGGAACATCTGATTAGGGAATGGTGAAATCGCAAGGTCAGCGTGGTATTCAGCAGTACGTCAGCGACAAAATGGTCAAAAGGGGATGCAAATTTTGGGCTTGGCAGATTCAGAACCGCGGTACACTGTCATTTCAGCTTATACATGGGAAGGCGCCTCGGGGTCGCTAACACCAACCACAAAAATTGAAAAATAGCGGTAAAGCAAACTATGCTACGAAGAAAGTTGAGCAGAAAACCAACGTTTTTCTGCAAACATATGCAGCCAATTTTTGTTCACCTGCGTCAAGAAACTGTTTTCGCGAGGACGCATGATAGGCACTAGCGGCTATATTTTTGATGAATGTAAATAACTGTTTTACTTACACAGTGTGTATTTGCACTATTATTCCATGAGGACTTCTATTCAAAATGTCTATTTCGATTTTGTTACTTTTACCTTGCATAGAGTGGCAGGGATGGTTTTATCAACTGTTTTCTTTTAGTTACTTTTGATTTGATATCTTTATTATAATATATTTTTAAAAATCTGTTGTTCGTTATATTACTCCTGGAAGGACCAATTCTTCCTCTATCTTTTGATACCCACTGTTAAATTGAATCAATTTTCGTGGCAGAAAGAACATATTTCCTAAACTACCCAAAATCGACCAATTTTCGGCGTCACGAAAGTGCTAAACTCATTGTTGCCGCCCGTACAGCCTGTCAGTATCGTAATGCCTCATCGTGTGGTTCAAAGGCTCCTATACAGAGTTTTGATGCACAAAGTTCACCCTTCGATAGTGAGCATAAATCACGTGGGCCCTTTCCCAATTGAAAATGGTAACAAATTCCTATTCGTCAACATTGACCATTTGACAAAGTGGATCGAAGCAGTGGTAGGGCCGGACATTTCGCGCATCATGCAGTGCGCTTCCTCAAGAGCTACCTCTTCAAATTCATAAATTCTAGAGGTTTCTACAAAAAAACCTGACTGCAAATGTAATTTAGCTGAAATCTTTAGGGCTTTGAAAGCAACAAAATGTGTTCATTCCAATGGCCAGAAGGAACACTTCTGTTCACATTAACTCCCGCTCCATAAAGAACAACCACAGCATAGGGTAATACTCTGGGCAAGACCATGTTATTGGCCCAAGGCGTGGCCTTGGTTTTACTAGGTGGCACACATTAGAACTTGTGGCACAATTTGTGATGTCTCGTTTTTGACTGCCAAGTTAATCAGCAAGCTGTCTTATAGTATGTGTTCCAAAATCTGCCATGTTGTCCTGATTTAGGAGTGGTGTGAAACTGCTTTAGAAATTTCTGCACTTTGCTTACAAATATGTTGTATGATTTCCATTGTTTATGTGGATGTAGTGTGTGCCTTCACACTTTACATTTACCCCGTTATGGTGCGAAATGACAGCATTCAAGTGAATACTTAAATGCGTGTTGACTGCGGCAGTGTAGTACGCCTTCCCTATTAAGCATAATCTATGTGTATATAGCCTTTTCCAATGACAACTGCCTGAACTTGTGCCATGTGGAGTTGAGACGGGGCGTTGGCATGCTTCTGTTTTTGTCATAGATGAGGTACAAAATGAATTATCAGCCATGCTTTACTGGCCCATTAAGCCAATTCTTTCCTTCAGTTGTGGTATTCGTAATGTGAAAAATGTAACGTCAATGTAGTGGGTAGGTCAATAATGGTCCTCTGCTAACAGTTTTCCATATGTCAGTGTTTTTCATATGGCTCCTGTAATATTGAAGCATCATCAGCAAATTGCACACCCTTTTTGAGTCGGTATGATTAGACAATTTGTCTTTCTGGTATGGTCTCCTATCATGAAGCAGAACAAGAGTGGCCCAACAGCCCTGTGAGCATCCCACGAAAATGATTATTGATGATCTCATTACTTTCTTGATAAGTGAAATACTCCATCCTTTGGTGTTCTTATGTTGCTATCAAATACGACTTCGGCGAAACCACCTTATTTATTCTTGTCACAGCGGTGATGTACAGTGCAACGTATAATCAATGCATATATTGAGGAACGAGGTTTACAAGTGCACACAGGGTTGCCTACAAAACAAGACCCAGGTGTATGACCATCTGCCAGTACATTTCATTGAAGAAATGTACAGTAGAGCAATATAGCGGTCAAAAGGTCAACACACGCTAAAAAAATATGGAAGATGCATACAATGACATACACAGCTGGCCAGTTATTATAGTTATTTCAAACAAAACCAAGATAATTTGTTCAATAAACTTTGTAATGTGTTCTGTGATGCCATGCATGAAAGGGTTTGCCTTCTAGCATAGCTGCCTAAATAGATTTGAAATGAAAGCTCGTATGGTGCAACAGGCGAGCTGGGATGGGACATTTAGCCACACGTGCTGCCATAATAATTGCAACATTCTTTGCATTGTTGCAGGCATCAATTCATTTATTGTGTATCGTCTAATGAAAGACGATAATGCTTGCATTGCACAAGGTTGTCTATTAGCAACACGAACAGGATATATAGCTAGGGTAGCAAGGAAACATTCAGGCTATTCTTGGGTTTCAATACAGATCCACAGTTAGTTCCTGGGTACACCTTACAAAAATCAGCAACACGTTCCGTGCAACCATGATACTGTGATCATGTTCAAGAGCAAGCTAGTCACTACACAAGTAGAATGATAATAGCCCAATCAAAACTATGAAAAAGATTTACGAAGTTTGTTGTAGAGGCAGAGCAGCCGAGCCAATGTACTGAACCTGAATTGGTTATGCATTCACACATATTATACAAATCCACACATCATCAGTAGTACTTTGTTCCGTGTCATTTTTACCATTTTACAGGCACAGCCAAAGGGTAGGTTTGAATAACCTCCGAAATTATTCAGTTTGGATGGGTGTGATCACCACACATACACTCACGGACGTACATATATAGAGATTGTACTGTCCTCCCATCGCTCTTCCGCTGAAAATAAAATAGTAGCTACGCCCTGGCACGACGTTTTCTTTAACGTAGCCTGACAAATCAGAGCAATTTTAACTTATTGCACTGAAAGCAACCTTGATTGGGTCTTCATTTTTCGTTCAGGGTGGCAACGTCGACGTCATACTCGTACGTATGAGTCAACATATTGTAAGCTGCTTTCTTCGCAACCTATTTGCCCTCGCATTGTTTATAGCAGCACCAGGGTGTCGCACCGAACCACAACGAAAAACTGTACCCAAACTGTAATTTTAAGCGAGACTGAACCCAAACTGGTTTTCTGGAAACGCGCCTGCACTCAAATGAAAAAAATATCTGTAATCAGTCTAGAGCAATGTGTTTAAATGTAGCACACCAAACCAAACCAATACCAGAACTGAACATAACCGAAGTTATGTTCTTGGACTAGTGTCTAAAACCACATCGTAATTCGCGGTACCAGTTGTTGGTTCGCAACAAAGCGGTTCATGTAGGTGTAAGCAACAGCATACGTTAACATTTACATGGAGAGGGTGAGTGCACCAATTGTGGAGCAGTGCCGCTGTTGCGTAGACAACTGGCTTCCAAAAAATCGACAAATGCGGTCACTAATGGCAAACAGTCACCTGTCATTGAGTATATGTATCTCGCCCTTGTGCTACATATTAGTTTGCTTTCAGAAGTGACAAGCGTCAACAAGTATGTATTCGTTCAAAATTTTACATGATGTTGTAGCCCTTAAAGAGGCCCTGCACCCCAAGTGATGCATGCTGCTATTATTGTGTTTGCCAGTGAGAGAGGCAAGATGAAACCGTTTGAATCTCAATATATTCTGGCAACAAACTTGGCGTATTAAACTGCGAGTGTTCATTGGCCTGGAATAAAGAATGTACTGCGCACGATCGTGATGTGCATATTATCATACTTTAAGAACAGAAACGTGTTTTGTGCTTGCCAGAGGAACAAGATAGATGCACATTCATGCATAACAGTTTGCTCTTGTGTGAAACCCAGACAAGCATTGCTGCCCAACATGCTACTGAAGTATTTCACTACATTTCTACAGTAGTACAAAACTATTTATTTCTATATGGGTACTCTCAGCCTAGTTGTATCTGCTCGAGTCACTGTTGTGCACAGCTCAGAATTCTCAGCTGACGGCCTTCTTTAGTGTATTAGGAGGCTACAGACAGTGATGTGCACTCTAAGGGGTGAAGCCTGTGAGGCAGAAATATGTAAAGTGTACTAGTATGTTCACAGCTACACATGAAGAAGAATGGAGAAGAAGAAGTTAACGTTTAATGAATAGAAAGAGAGAGGTCAGCCTGTAAAGCGAGTTGAAATATGTGCCCCCTTATCTCCTCTCGCCATTTTCACTGTTTCATTTGCTGTTTTTATTCGCACGACAAAAGCGGATAAATACAGTGAATGTATGCACATTCAATAATGCATTTCATCAGAAGCACGCTGTGCATTGTTTATGCTTCGTGGTTGTTCCGCTGCTATATTTATTTTTATCTGTGACCGAGTAAGGACCCCCTCCAAATCTGTCGGATAATTCTTCACCGAAGGGGGGGGGGCGCTTGCTCGGGATTTTATGGTAGTGCATTTGAAGTGTGCTTCAGAGCACCCTGATATAATTGGAAGTGATATGGCATGCCAATAAGGAATAGCTTGAAGAAATGTTTGATGCAGTTCTGCTGTCAGACTATCCATTTGCTACGACTGCACGGACACCTTCCTAGCAGATGACGTCCTCGTATTGTCAGCTTGCCTGCAGGAAAATGTGATGTCTTTATGCTGGCCAGTAGAAGTGAGGCACGTGATAACCGCACGAAATCCAACATGGTGCGTTGGAAAGTCTCAAGAAAGGGCTGCAATGTCTTCAATGTGGCACAACCATTTTCACTTGTAGGCATGAAGGATTTTAGTAATAATCGATTCAGAGATATAACCTGGGTGTTTCACAATGCAAACAGCGTGATGTCAAACTTACGCAGTCCAATCAGGAGTGACGGCAGCCATCTCCGAACAGTGTTGACCATCGAAACTTCTCAATAACCCTAACAAAAATATGAAGATGCCAAACAGGCGATGCGCGTATGTTGTCCGGTGTCCACCACGTGTCTGCACAGCGAAAAAAAAACGGACCTGAAGTCCTTGCTGAGGGACATGCGCAGTGGTCATGGTGTCTGGCAAGGCACGGGTCGGCATCGCACTTCATTCACATGATAGAGGCTGTTGAAATGGCCAAGCAGCAACTGAGTGCATGTAAGTAGACCAGTGAGAAGTGGCTGTTGGTGCTTCATCTCATTAAACCCTGATTAAAAAACTGCTATTCAAATAGCAAAAAAGCATTGCGAGGGAAGACCTTAAAATTAACAAGTTGAAATCAAAACGAGTGTGCAGCAGGTATTTTCTTCAAAGCGATTATGTTGTAGGCTACCATATAAGACAGCTAGGAAGCCAAATTACATTCTCAACCAAATAACTTAAAAGCCAAAGAGGGAGAGTCATTGCATGGCATTTTATGCGCACGTGACTACAATAATGAGTGCACTAGAATATTTCCACGCACGCCACCAGCAGTCGGTGAGTCGGAAATGAAGGCGTTGTTGTATCATTGGGAGCACGACCGCATGCTCAAGTTTCCTGCTACCTCTCAAGCTGCACAACATTGCTCGGCAAGTAGCAATAAAAAATCTGGCCGCCTTCAGTGAAGAAATAATTACGACGTGATGCAGAATATCGTAGGGGGTTGCCACAAAGGAGAAAAGAAGGCCGCTTTCCATTTGGATCAGATTCTAAGCCACGAAATGAGCGCCGATGCTACCCTGAATATATATTAGGCGGCATGATTTCGCACTTAGCATCGCCCATGCTGCTCATTGTCATCAATGTTGAGTACAAAGCTAAACAACATCACTTGAAGCTGATCAGGCTGCAATAACACTGGATCGGTCATAAGACCAAAACGCGGACACCTTTATTGGATTAAAAGACACACGGAACAACAGTGCATGCTGGATAGAGTATCCTGTGCTGATATTCAAGATGAACGTAAAACAGCACAAGAGACAATGACTGAGGGAAACAACAGACACGAACAGCGCTGTTTTTGCATTCATTATGTCCTACCAACGCGCCAAAGTTTCCATTCTACTGATCTTTAAGTTGGAAAGAGCACACAGACAATAGTTTGCTCGTAATATTTTACACTTGTAGAAAAAAATCGAGTATTAAACGCGTGCAAGCAAGCACTGCAAAAGAATGAGAATAAGTTGGCACACTGAACGGCAGTCAGTGTGGCCAATCTATATCGTGGGTATGAGCCAGTCTTCTTTAGGCGACAAACCAACAAACAATCAGTCGGTCTGGTTCCCTGGCGGATGGCTAGTTTACATTTTGGTGCCGAAAACCCCTGTGCGGACACGTTTCTCTCATCGCACGACTCAAGTGCACCTTCTACTCGACTGTGTTGCGCTGCGGGCGGCAAGGACTGACAACGGATCGTTTGTGATCGGCGTGGACCAAAGACCTCGACCTCACATAGCATGGATCGCCTCAAGACCCAGCGCTCAGCTCGAAGAGCCTATCAAGCTTCTACAGGAAGCACGGTTTGTACTGACAGATCTTGCTCGCAGGTATTTATGACTGTCTGTCGGCTAGCAACAGCGAGCTCTCGAAGCTTAATGATGTATCGAGCATATCATGTGCAACTGCAAATACGCGTGCGTATCAGCCATGGTGTCCCTTTACATGCGCGAGTATTACATGAAAAACGTCTTTCGTTTGGTCGCCTTCGCCTCTGATACAAATGTGCACTCGAAGAGGACCTAGCTGACGATGAGGTCGAAGCAGACTATCTAACTCTCTGAGTACGACGAAGCCATCAGCATGCTTGCAGAGATTAGCTGCAAAATCACCGTTTTGGGACACGTGGATAGTACAGTGGCGGCTGCTCCTCAGAATGCAACCCTGAGAGCTCCTGACGCTCTAACCAGCATTGACCCAAAGCTGCCGAACTTTGACTTCCCAACATTTAGAGGCGACATTCACGAGTGGTCAGCTTTCTGGGAGCAGTCCGAGCAGACTGTTCATGTAGAACTGGTTGGACCTGTTCGAGAGTGGCGAACTTGAATGGATGGGACGAGAGAGAGAAGTTTCGTCCCGTATACTTTCCTTTGGAAGGCTTTGCAGACATGGTTAGTGAACCACGAGTGCTCCTTATCGACGGCAAGTGCTGTCTACTTACGCCACCACAGACCGCAAGGAAAAGGCGGAGGCTGCTCTTCAAACGAGGAACGGCTCACAAACGAGTGTGGCGATGCACATCGAGGACATGACCCGCCTATTCAAGTGGGCGGATACCAACAGTGAAGATAAGAAGCTATGCCATTTCATGCGAGGAGTGAAAGAAGAGCTATTCGCTGTTCTCGTCCGCCACCCACCTCACACAGTTGCTGAGTTCCATTCGGAGGCGACAGCCATCTAAAGAACGCTGGAGCAGCGGGCTTGGCAGTACAACCAGGACATAATCTGTGCACCTACACGTGTCTCCTCCGTAAACGCGCGGAACGACTTCGAAGCCCTGCGAGAGCTGATCAGATAAGTTATCAGGGAAGAGCTGAATAAGTTGCAAACACCTCAGACTACAGCTGCACTATGAGTCGTCGACGTTTGCGGGACGAACCGACGCAAGTCATACGGGAGCCGGAGCGTGAGCCGCAGCCACTTCGACGCATCCCAATGTGCTCCGAGGTACACAGGCAACCCACGGTATACAGTAATGCAGAATTTGCCATGGCGACTCCTTACTCACCGACAGCACGCAACACACCTCGTCCACCTGAACCAACGCCTACCTACATGCCTCCAGCACGACAAGTACTGTTTGCTCGCTATGGGGAGCAAAGGCCCCGGAAAAGTGACGTCTGGCGTGACCACGAGTGCAGGCCTTTGTGGCTTCGTTGCGGAGGAGCGGGTAATCTGTATAGGCTCTGTCTTTGCCGACAGGCTGGATAAAGGGGCTTTCCCTTGTATGCACCATGGCCTCGAAATGGTGAACGACCAGCAGAGATAGAAGAGTAACTGTCCACGCGCCTGAGTCCACTTGCTCCACGCCAACATCGGCCAATATCACCGTCGCCCATGCGCTACCAATCACCCAGCCCACGTGCATCGCCCAGACTGAGACTGCCTGAGCGTCGTTCTTCAAGCCCACACCCGGAAACCTGAAGCAAGCGACCTGTGGAGGCGAGGCCGCTGATAACCACAGTTACGAAGACCCTCTATCATGGTTTCAGGGTGACGAGGCTATGTTTCCATCAGATAAGATTAACAGTTAAAAGATTACTTCAGATTTGCGGTTGAAAATGGACGGATGCGAGCTGAACGCCTTAGTTGACACCGGCGCTCATTATTCGGTAATAAGTCATAAAATGGCAAAGGAACTGAAAAATGTTGTGACGAATTGGAGTTGATCGCAGATACGGACAGCAGGTGGTCACGTTATTACGCCCCTTGGCAGATGCACCGCAAGGCTCGAAATAAGGAATTTTAGTTACGTTGCCGACTTAATTGTACTGCCGGAATGTTCAAGGAAGCTCATATTAGAAATGAATTTTGTGCAAGCTAGCGGTGCCATATTTAATCTGCGGAGGTCCAGTGTATCATTTTCGATCGAAGAAGCTGTGTCTGCGGAGGAATTGGTGGAGTGACGCCTTCCTGCTCTGCGCGTTGTTGATGATGACGTCACTGTGCCGCCATTTTGCAGTGTAATGGTGCTTGTGGAGAACGAGGCATATTATGACCGCGAAGGAATAGCGGATGGAAACGTAGGGCTGTTTTGGACAAAGGAATTTGCGTGGCTCGGGGCTCTGTTCACTTAACCAATGGCCGCGCAGATGTCCTACTTACGAATTTCGGTAATGAGTGTCAGCACATCGTTCAAGGTACGGCTCTCGCCTATTTCCACGAGCTCCACGAGCTTAACAACAATACCAAGCGCTCCACCAGGGACCTGCAAAGCGGACACGTCAGTTACCGTCAACCATACCATTACAGAAACTCAAAAGAAACTGATATATGCCCTTATAAAGGAATTCTCCGACTGCTTCTCCACTTCCACGAAGGTGTGACGCACACCTGTTGCGAAGCACAGCATTATAACTGAAGACGCTACGAGACCGATATGCCAGCACCCATATCGAGTATCGCAAAAGGAAAGAGAAACCAGCAAGAAGCAAGTCGAGGAGATTCTTTCAGATGACCTCCTCCAGCCTCCCGTAGCGCCTCCCATAGTGCTTGTTAAGAAGAAAGACAACACACTTCGATTCTCTGTGGGCTATTGAAAACTTAACAGCGTAACTAAGCGGGATGTATGCCCTCTGCCGCGTATCGATGATACGCTAGATCGGCTGTAACGTGCGAATTTTTCTCCTCCCTGGATCTCAAGAGCGGATATTGGCAGATAGAGGTGGATGAGCCGGACCGTGAAAAGACGGCATTCGGAACCCCAGACGGCCTCTACGAATTTAAAGCACTCCCATTTGGCCTGGGTACCACGCCAGCGAAATTTTTAAAAATGATGCACGCTGTCCTCGCGGGATTGAAATGGCAGCCATGTTTGGTGTATTTGGATGATGTCGTGTTTCCGCAACATTTGAGCGTCTGCACATAGCGGCTGCACATAATATTCGAGCGGCTGCACATAGTATTGATTGAAAGCCATCCGCTCAGCAGAGTTGACAACGAAACCAGAAAAATGCCACTTCGGCTTTGAAGAACTGCGATTCCTTGGACATGTCATTAGTTATGAAGGCGTTCGTCCAGTTCTTGAAAAAACAGCCCCTGTCGCGAGGTTCCCGACATCCAGAAATAAAAAAATCAGTACGTCGCTTTTTGGGTTTATGTGCATACTATTCGCGACTCCAGCAATTCATGCGGCAACTAGCGGCAGTGGGAGGAAACTGCGCACGGAGGTCCAAAACAGTCCGGACGCCATAAGTACCGTATCGGCTGCAGTCGTGGGCGGTAAGATGGAGCCGCCAGTAAAGAAAAAACCAACGGCCAAGCAGTTCTGCTGTGTTCCTCAGTGCGTGTCCGCGAGATGGAAAGATAGCGCTACTTCTTTTCATGCATTTCCTTCCGAGGCCAAAGACGGAAGCCGCAGAGCGCGGTGGATTGCGAATCTTCGCGTCGGCAAAGCTGTGACGCCGACGATGACAGTTTGCTCGCGCCATTTTGCACGGGATGATTTCTTCTTTCCAGGTGAGACACAAGTATGAACTTGTGAACTAGAACCTATTACATGACCACTGTATCTCGCGACTTTACATGTCGCTGCGGCGCCTGAAGTATGTCAAGAAATGTGGCACTGCGAGGTCTCGGTGCCCCATGTGCATTACACTTGCGATTGAGCTGTACCTTATTTTATTTGTATGTTAACCGGAATACGAGGACTTGATCTATTGGGCACACTTGCGACTATTTGCTGCATGTATCATGCTGCATTTCGAGCACATGTGCGACCTTTGAACGGTGTCTGCGTAGCTCGCGTCTTCTACACTACACGTGGCGGCAACCCGGAAGACATCCTATGCGCTTTCCAGCACAACGCTCGCGCATCGTGAACGGGTGTAGGAAGTCTTAGTTTTACTACTGGCGTGCCAGCAAGTTCGGGGAAGCGATCATTGTAACTCTGGCAGTTATTGAAAGCGCAGTCTCTTGCATGGCACGGACGAATTCCCAGTGCACTCAAAAAGCTCCCCGCGCACGAGTACGGACTTGTCTTCCAATCACGCATGAATGTGTCCACGTGATGCTGGTATTTCACTCAGCCGGTTTATTACGGTAATCGGCCGCATGCATGCCACCCTCGCGACAACTTTACTCGCCCTTGCAAGTTAAGGAAAACCAACCGCATCCACTTTTTGCTGGCGTACACCGTATTACAAGTGCAATATTAGCACCTAAAGTAGCGTTACGTAGATTATTTCGATTATGTTGACGTCAGCGTCATAAGCATTCATCATTTTACTGTTACAAGCAACTTTAAACTGTGTCTTGCAGATGCTACGTTTGGTGTGCAATGTTTCATAACACCCCAAACACGACCCTAATTTGCTTGCAAGTGCCCTTTCTTTTTCCTAAAGACATTGTGTTTCTGTTGCTAAAAACTAAATGCAACACACATCGACACATAAAGCTTAAACAATTTATTTTTCAGATGTCCCATGCCAGCGAAGACGGCTAAAAAACAACGCCGTACCAAGCCAGAACCAGAACCCATATAGTATTGTTGTTTTTCTGACTATGTTTAAAATAAAATGTGAGTTGTGTCGGTGTAATGCAACAGACTCCTTCTGTGAGATTCCACTCCGTCTGTGGAATACGGTTGGAGGAGAGGTCTTCTACGGCTGCCGTCTACTATGCAGGCGATGCCCGCCTGCAACCGCTAGTCTGCAAACTGCTGGTCTGTAGCAGCTCATTGAACGTCGGACGCAACGAATGATGAAGCGCGAACTGCGTTACAGGAATGGAAAAAAAACGAGTTCGGAATAGGAGCAGGGTCAATTACGTTATGCCAACCTTGCTTCAAAAGCAATGAAGCAGTGAGCTTGCTCTGCGTTACGATGCGCGTCGATGTAACTAGTAACGGGTCACCTACCTGTAACAGTGGATCAAGCCAGCCGAAATGTGCTTGCACTTCGCGGACAGTCGAGCTGTGCACGAGCACTTCGCTTCAGTGATGGAGGGCTCCCGGAAAACACCGGCGATTCGAACGAGGATGTCGTGTAGGTCTGCAGTCACGCCGGATGTTTGCACACACAACGCGACCACTTCCAGCATGCCACTCGCGCTTGCAGGACCACTGGTTCCTACAAAATGAGATGTTCAGCATCGACAGCCCGCTCCCCTTCTACAAAACATCGCGAACTGCAGTCACATTGCAGAAAAGTTACTATTTGTGTCAGAGACAGCGGATGCGGGGACCTCCGTGAATCCGCCATGCTGCACAGTGTGGCCAGACCGTGCCAGACTCCGCAGCGCCCTCTCATGTTGATTTGAGTTGCGAATAGGCGATTTGTGTAAAACTTTTCAAAGATTGATCAGCATCTTACAAATCTAACAAGAGAAGACGTTCCCTTTATGTGGGAAAGCGAACAACAGGAAGCCCTTGACGTGTTAAGGAAACGCCTGCAAGCTTCTCCAATCCTTGCCCATTTCGATGAGACAGCGGAGACTGAAGTTCATACCGATACGCGTAATGTCGGCCTCGGCGCCATCCTAGCCCAATGCCAAAACAGTGAAGAGAAAGTGTTAGCCTTTGTCAGCAGCAAGCTCTCAAAAGCTGAGACAAACTACTCTGCCATCGAAAAAGAGTGTCTCGCGGTCATCTGGGCAAGAAAGTAATTTCGACCTTACCTCTATGGTATACCATTCAGAGCAGTCAGTGACCACCATTTCCTGTGCTGCTGGCAAATCTCAAGGATGCGTCAGGCCGACTAGCAAGATGGAGCCTTAGGCTACAAAAGTATTATATTACTGTGGTGTACAAATCCGGGAGAAAACACAGCGATGCCGACTGCCTGTCACGCACCCCAGTCGACAAAATATGCCAGATGACGAAGACTTGCCTTTCCTAGGCATCGTCGATGCATCGGAAATCGCTCAACAATAACGGGATGACCGGGATGTGCTGCCGCTTATACAACGGCTCCAGGAATTGATGTTCAAGTACGATGCATTTTCTCTAGGGCTCCCTTCGGTCTGCCTTCGAGGAAGTGTCCTTTACAAGAGGAAGTTCGAGCCCAACGGCGAAAAGTTTGTACTGGCCGTACCTACAGCGATGCGAGAAGAAATCCTGCACGCATGTTACGACGAACCGACATCTGGACATATGGGTGTGAGCCGTACATTCAGCAGAATTCGTCTGAACTACTACTGGCTAAGTTGCTAGCATAAGTGCGGCACTACATCAAAACTTGTCGTGAATGTCAAAAGCGCACAACTCCATCCGTGAAACGAGCGGGCGTTCTCCAGCCAATAGACCCGCCAGATGCCTCATCCCAACAAGCCGGGATTGATCTCCTAGCACCTTTTCCGGCATCATCGTCAGGCAAGAAGTGGATAGTTGTAGCCACAGACTTTCTGACCGTTACGCTAAGACTGATTCTCTGTACAGTGCAACTGCTGTCGAAGTTTCCAAGTTCTTTCTCAACAACATAGTCCTCAGGCATGGTGCGCCCATCGCAGATATTACGGATCGTGGCACAGCGCTTACTGCAGACCTACTGAAATGTATGATGCGAATGACACATACAGATCATAGAATAACTACGGCGTACGACCCTCAAACAAATGGCTTAACGGAATGTCTGAACAGAATGCTGTCTGGCATGCTTTCGACGTATGTCGACGTTGAACATAAACTGTGGGATAAAATATTGCCCTACATCACCGTCGCATATAATACAGCGGTTCAAGAAACAACGCGAGTCGCGCCATTCGAACTTGTATTCGGCCGAGCAGTAACCACTCCATTGGATGCCATGTTGCCACTAAATGAAGAAAGCGGCAATCCACCTGACCTACACAATTTCTTGTAAAGAGCGGAGGAAGCACGACAGATCGCAAGATACAGAATACACCGCCAACAGCGCCTCGATTCCAACCTGTACAACCAGCGACGTAGTGAAGCGCATTGTCAGCCCGGT